>NW_020700961.1:0-7274 GCF_002925995.2 Terrapene triunguis | reverse complement strand
TGATTTATATCAACTGAACCACCCTAAATCCAGCAGGATTGGACTTTCCGATTCAAACCAATTCATATCCTTTCTGAGTATCCACAGAAGGTGTGTACAGTGGATGCACTTTAAAAGTTTCTACCATTTTGAAAGATGTTGCCAGTTGGAAAACAATTCCCTATACTTAAAATGGGGCATACTGCTAGAATCTGTAAAAATGTTCACACTTGTAGGAACCTTTTCAAGTGTGTTGACTATATACCAGAGGGACAAGGTAGGTGAGCTAATATCTTTTATTGGACCAACGTCTCCACTGCATACTGACTATATACCTGCATTTATAGCTCTGTATTGTTATTATTTGTATTACCGTAGTGCCTAGGAGTCCTGGTCATTGACCATGACCCTACTGTGCTACATGCCATACAAACACAGATTGGAAGCTCTCTGTGACAGGAGATGCCTTGTTGTTCTAAGTATATATGTAGATGAGCTCCTGTGGAACGTCTGATAGTCACTAAAGTTGCCCCTCTCTTAATTATTTTCATAATTTTTGAGAGTGGTGGTGGAAATGCATCCCCATCTCCCTGGGTGCATTAGTCCTTGCAGAGGTAGGAGGAAGCAGTTTGCACATCATATTTTCTGTGTGGGTGAATCTAGTTCATTGTCTTTAGTTTGTAAAGCATCATGCCATTCCAGTAACCGGGGGGAAACAGCTTATACAAATAAACATTTCCAAGGCAATACAGGATATAACCAGACACCTTAAAAATAGAGAAAATAATTTCTCTAATGCTAGAACAGCTCTGGCGATCCTATAAGGTACAAAGAAGAGCTGAATTGGAAATTTGCACATCCAATATAGTTAAGAAGACAATTAAACAAAAATCTACTTTACATTGCAAATCATTTTTAATATAGAAAAGAAATACAGGATTTCACAAATGTATGTGAACCTCCACTGCCAACATGTCATTGTAACGAGCGATAAGTGAATGAGTGCTGAGAGGGGAGATGAAAGAGAAAAATTATCATAATCTACAGACTAAAGAAGGGTTTTTAATCCCCCTGTTTTACTGAAGCCATTGAAGGTCAGGCTGGTTCCCAGATGAATCCAAAAAGCCTGGTTGCCCTAGCTTCTGTGAACGTTCTGTCTCCTGCACTCGAGTCTCCCCCTGATGATTGACAGTTGCATGGTTGCAGCGGAACATCACTGTTTTGGAGGGAGGCAATCTCTCAGGTAGCTGGGTCTGTGCCTGTGCAGGGCTTTGAATCTCAGGGCAGAGACTTTCAACTGGATTCTTTTCAATTGGCAACCAGTACAGAGAGCAGAGAATAGTGACAAAGGCAACCTATACTGTTAAGTAGTTGGGCTTTTGTACCAGCTGGTGCTTTTCCGGGGAATGTGACTTCATTTCTACATTGGCGTTACAATCCTCAGTCACAAATGGATAGCTTACTGTACTCAGGTCAGAGTGCAGTAGGAAGGGACACAATCTGTTGGCCAATCAGAGATGGAAGTAGGCATTGTTTTGCTATTATGGTTAATTGGGAATCCTATATTACCCAGAAGTCTAAAACATCCCTGTGACCCTAGGCACACCTGTATTCACACCCTGCATACTACTGCAATAATATTTGTATAAAACATGCCTTATGAGGAATCATATGAAAGCTAATAACATGCTGGTTGTTAATGTCATTGTAAAATGCATGTGTTATATGTAAAGTTATAAATTCCCTCTGTATAATGTTACTAGAAGATGTTTAAGATAAAGACTGCCTACCTAAGGAAAAAGCGATAAAGGGATGTAGGTTTACCTCCATTTATATATTCGCTGTAGACAAAGCTATCAAGCTAAACTAGCGGGGGTTATCTTGAACCTGAACTCGAGAGACAAAGAATTAACATGGCTCCTGAAAGACAGACAGACACAGGAGACTGAATCCCCAGACGGCCTCCGTGACTTGTAAGACAAAGAAATCCCTCTACAAGTATAAGGAACAGAGAGAGACTCTATCTGGTTCCCCACCTTAGGAGACAAAGGGACAAGCAATTTGATCTCTGCGATGGGTCCTGGCCAGTAAAGAGCTGGAAAGGAGGCTGGGAGTCAGAGTAACTATCTTGAACAAAGACTGTGTCTTGCTAGATTAAGTTTTAGATGCATATTTTTACTTTTATTTCCTTGTAACCATCTCTACCTTTATCTCTTTTATTAGTATCACTTAATCCATGCTCTTGTTTAATTTTACTATAGATAAATTCAGTTCTGTGTTTGAAGGGAAGGTTGTATTTATACCAGTTACATTAATAAACTGTAATGTACTGACTCTTCAAAAGAGCAGCAAACTTAATAGCATCTAATGCACAGTGGTAGGGGCTCTGAAATGCAGAAAAAACATCTGTGAGGAGCTTGAGGGCTGGAGTTCCCTGCTTGTTACCTGCTAAGCAAGGGCTGGGCCAGGAAAGCCTTGAGGAGTTCTCTGGTGAGGAACACAGACTGGTGTGGCAGGGAGCTAACATGCAGTCTAGCCACCAGCAAAACTCCCTCTTGCTGAAGCAAGAAGGTAACACGGTCAGGCTTACAGCTCTGGGTATCCCCAGCAGCATGTTACAATCTCCAGGGCTATAGATCTATATGCCAGTCTGATGGAGATGTTACCAATAGTAGCAATATTGCATAGTAGTCGAGTGGTGTGTGTTTTTAGTACTTCCCTCTTCCCTTCAGCATCATCTCACTCTTGTCACAGCTGCTCTTCCTTTATCCATGTACATCCTCTCCCCAATCTCATTCAGCATCTATATGAAACAATTGAGAGATGGTGAATCAGTTCGATCTGTAATGCCAGTGTTTTACCGTCTCTCGGTTGTTTCATATAGATGCTGAATAATATGGAAGGAGAGGACTGAGCCTTGTGGAATCCTAAAGATGGGGGGCATTGGAGCTGTAGGACCCAATGCTTACAATGACCTGAGCCATTTTAGGGTGTTTCCATTCACCTGTGCAGTTTCATGAAAGCAGGACAGGAGTATTTCAGATCACTTTAAACACGCCCCCAGCCTCACCTGTGATCCTCCTTTGGTATCAGATGCCACAGAGCGGTCCAGAAGGATGAGTATGAATGTATTTATTTCCCTTGTGCATGGGCACCAGAACAAAAAGTGTGCACTCTGTATCATGCTCCATCCTGAAGCCTGATTGAGAGGGATAGAGGATAGCGACAGTGTTTAAAGTGATCTGAAAAAAGTAGGGGGGGGGGAATCTCTAAGATCATCCCCAAAGCTGCCTTTCCCCCTACCCAGCAATTAATTTTGCTGCTAACCCCAAATCGTTTCTGCCCCCTATCTGTTCTGTCCCCCCTGCATCCACATCAGTTCTGCCATGCCCCCAGCCTCACCTGTGATCCTCCTGCATGGGGGCTGCAACAGGGTCCCGTCTCCCTCTTCCAAGGCCAGATGTTGCAGGGAGGAAAGGGGAGAAGGTAGGAACAGGGGAGGTTGGAGGAGGGAGCAGAACTGCCCTGAGCTGCTGGGCTTATTCTGTTCCTGCCTTCCTATTCCATCCTCTGAGCATGGTGTTGGATTGCTGAGAGGAGTGGGACAGAGTGCTGCCTACTTCATGCAGCATCCATGATTGGCTGCCAAAGAGGTGTGAAAGTATGGAAAGCAGCCAATCATGGATGCTGCATGAAGTAGGCAGCACTCTGTCCCACTCCTCTCAGCAATCCAACACCATGCTCAGAGGATGGAATAGGAAGGCAGGAACAGAATAAGCCCAGCAGCTCAGGGCAGTTCTGCTCCCTCCTCCAACCTCCCCTGTTCCTACCTTCTCCCCTTTCCTCCCTGCAACACCTGGCCTTGGAAGAGGGAGACAGGACCCTGTTGCAGCCCCCATGCAGGAGGATCACAGGTGAGGCTGGGGGCATGGCAGAACTGATGTGGATGCAGGGGGGACAGAACAGATAGGGGGCAGAAACGATTTGGGGTTAGCAGCAAAATTAATTGCTGGGTAGGGGGAAAGGCAGCTTTGGGAATGATCTTAGAGATTCCCCCCCCCCTACTTTTTTCAGATCACTTTAAACACTGTCGCTATCCTCTATCCCTCTCAATCAGGCTTCAGGATGGAGCATGATACAGAGTGCACACTTTTTGTTCTGGTGCCCATGCACAAGGGAAATAAATACATTCATACTCATCCTTCTGGACCGCTCTGTGGCATCTGATACCAAAGGAGGATCACAGGTGAGGCTGGGGGCGTGTTTAAAGTGATCTGAAATACTCCTGTCCTGCTTTCATGAAACTGCACAGGTGAATGGAAACACCCTAAAATGGCTCAGGTCATTGTAAGCATTGGGTCCTACAGCTCCAATGCCCCCCATCTTTAGGATTCCACAAGGCTCAGTCCTCTCCTTCCATATTATTCAGCATCTATATGAAACAACCGAGAGACGGTAAAACACTGGCATTACAGATCGAACTGATTCACCATCTCTCAATTGTTTCATATAGATGCTGAATGAGATTGGGGAGAGGATGTACATGGATAAAGGAAGAGCAGCTGTGACAAGAGTGAGATGATGCTGAAGGGAAGAGGGAAGTACTAAAAACACACACCACTCGACTACTATGCAATATTGCTACTATTGGTAACATCTCCATCAGACTGGCATATAGATCTATAGCCCTGGAGATTGTAACATGCTGCTGGGGATACCCAGAGCTGTAAGCCTGACCGTGTTACCTTCTTGCTTCAGCAAGAGGGAGTTTTGCTGGTGGCTAGACTGCATGTTAGCTCCCTGCCACACCAGTCTGTGTTCCTCACCAGAGAACTCCTCAAGGCTTTCCTGGCCCAGCCCTTGCTTAGCAGGTAACAAGCAGGGAACTCCAGCCCTCAAGCTCCTCACAGATGTTTTTTCTGCATTTCAGAGCCCCTACCACTGTGCATTAGATGCTATTAAGTTTGCTGCTCTTTTGAAGAGTCAGTACATTACAGTTTATTAATGTAACTGGTATAAATACAACCTTCCCTTCAAACACAGAACTGAATTTATCTATAGTAAAATTAAACAAGAGCATGGATTAAGTGATACTAATAAAAGAGATAAAGGTAGAGATGGTTACAAGGAAATAAAAGTAAAAATATGCATCTAAAACTTAATCTAGCAAGACACAGTCTTTGTTCAAGATAGTTACTCTGACTCCCAGCCTCCTTTCCAGCTCTTTACTGGCCAGGACCCATCGCAGAGATCAAATTGCTTGTCCCTTTGTCTCCTAAGGTGGGGAACCAGATAGAGTCTCTCTCTGTTCCTTATACTTGTAGAGGGATTTCTTTGTCTTACAAGTCACGGAGGCCGTCTGGGGATTCAGTCTCCTGTGTCTGTCTGTCTTTCAGGAGCCATGTTAATTCTTTGTCTCTCGAGTTCAGGTTCAAGATAACCCCCGCTAGTTTAGCTTGATAGCTTTGTCTACAGCGAATATATAAATGGAGGTAAACCTACATCCCTTTATCGCTTTTTCCTTAGGTAGGCAGTCTTTATCTTAAACATCTTCTAGTAACATTATACAGAGGGAATTTATAACTTTACATATAACACATGCATTTTACAATGACATTAACAACCAGCATGTTATTAGCTTTCATATGATTCCTCATAAGGCATGTTTTATACAAATATTATTGCAGTAGTATGCAGGGTGTGAATACAGGTGTGCCTAGGGTCACAGGGATGTTTTAGACTTCTGGGTAATATAGGATTCCCAATTAACCATAATAGCAAAACAATGCCTACTTCCATCTCTGATTGGCCAACAGATTGTGTCCCTTCCTACTGCACTCTGACCTGAGTACAGTAAGCTATCCATTTGTGACTGAGGATTGTAACGCCAATGTAGAAATGAAGTCACATTCCCCGGAAAAGCACCAGCTGGTACAAAAGCCCAACTACTTAACAGTATAGGTTGCCTTTGTCACTATTCTCTGCTCTCTGTACTGGTTGCCAATTGAAAAGAATCCAGTTGAAAGTCTCTGCCCTGAGATTCAAAGCCCTGCACAGGCACAGACCCAGCTACCTGAGAGATTGCCTCCCTCCAAAACAGTGATGTTCCGCTGCAACCATGCAACTGTCAATCATCAGGGGGAGACTCGAGTGCAGGAGACAGAACGTTCACAGAAGCTAGGGCAACCAGGCTTTTTGGATTCATCTGGGAACCAGCCTGACCTTCAATGGCTTCAGTAAAACAGGGGGATTAAAAACCCTTCTTTAGTCTGTAGATTATGATAATTTTTCTCTTTCATCTCCCCTCTCAGCACTCATTCACTTATCGCTCGTTACAATGACATGTTGGCAGTGGAGGTTCACATACATTTGTGAAATCCTGTATTTCTTTTCTATATTAAAAATGATTTGCAATGTAAAGTAGATTTTTGTTTAATTGTCTTCTTAACTATATTGGATGTGCAAATTTCCAATTCAGCTCTTCTTTGTACCTTATAGGATCGCCAGAGCTGTTCTAGCATTAGAGAAATTATTTTCTCTATTTTTAAGGTGTCTGGTTATATCCTGTATTGCCTTGGAAATGTTTATTTGTATAAGCTGTTTCCCCCCGGTTACTGGAATGGCATGATGCTTTACAAACTAAAGACAATGAACTAGATTCACCCACACAGAAAATATGATGTGCAAACTGCTTCCTCCTACCTCTGCAAGGACTAATGCACCCAGGGAGATGGGGATGCATTTCCACCACCACTCTCAAAAATTATGAAAATAATTAAGAGAGGGGCAACTTTAGTGACTATCAGACGTTCCACAGGAGCTCATCTACATATATACTTAGAACAACAAGGCATCTCCTGTCACAGAGAGCTTCCAATCTGTGTTTGTATGGCATGTAGCACAGTAGGGTCATGGTCAATGACCAGGACTCCTAGGCACTACGGTAATACAAATAATAACAATACAGAGCTATAAATGCAGGTATATAGTCAGTATGCAGTGGAGACGTTGGTCCAATAAAAGATATTAGCTCACCTACCTTGTCCCTCTGGTATATAGTCAACACACTTGAAAAGGTTCCTACAAGTGTGAACATTTTTACAGATTCTAGCAGTATGCCCCATTTTAAGTATAGGGAATTGTTTTCCAACTGGCAACATCTTTCAAAATGGTAGAAACTTTTAAAGTGCATCCACTGTACACACCTTCTGTGGATACTCAGAAAGGATATGAATTGGTTTGAATCGGAAAGTCCAATCCTGCTGGATTTAGGGTGGTTCAGTTGATATAAATCA
>NW_020700960.1:0-5457 GCF_002925995.2 Terrapene triunguis | reverse complement strand
CCCTACATTTGAACCCTAAAGTTCAAAGTGGGGATCCAGCCTTGACATGGTGGCATAGCGGTGGAGATCGTTTTAACCCAAAAGCCAGTAAGAGATTTTTTTTTTTTTCTCCTTCTAGCTGCTTGGAGAGCAGAGCTGAAGGTAGATGCATATCTTATCTCTCCTTGCCTGAAGGCAGAGGTGTTAAGTTTTTTTTAACGAGGTCCTTTGTTAAGAGAAGGGTTCAAAGGGAGCAAACTTTGACTGACTGGTAAAAATAATTTACAAGTTGAATTGTTTTTTTTTCTTTTTACATCCTCGGGAGTAGCTTGTTAGAAAGTCTCTGTTAACTCAGCAGCAGCCAGAGCTAAGTACACATCCCAGTCTCAGTCAACTGCAGAGGGTGTGACCCAGCACAAGAAAACAGAAAAATGACTGCCAAAGAACTAACTAAAAAAATAGAACTGGCCAGACTAGAAGCAAAAGAAAACAAAAGAAAACATCAGAGACTGCTTGAAATTAAAAAACTCGAGGCAAAGCAGCATGAAAGAGAAGAAAAAGCCAAACAGGAGGCCCATGAAAGAGAAAAAAAAGCCAAACAGGAGGCCCACAAGAAAGAGATGAAACTGGAAGCAGCAAGGACTAGGCAGGATGCAGCAGACCATCCTAACAACTCCTCTCCAGGTACCACTTCCCATCCCAGGAAATTCCCCACCTACAAGGCAGGCAATGATACTGAGGCCTTCTTAGAAAATTTTGAAAGGGCCTGCCTTGGATACAACATCCCTCTAACCCAGTACATGGTAGAGCTGAGACCGCAGCTCAGTGGACCCTTAGCAAAGGTGGCGGCTGAAATGCCTAAGGAACACATGAACAGTTATGAACTTTTTAAAAACAAGGCCAGAATCAGAATGGGGCTAACACCTGAGCATGCCCGTCGGCGGTTCAGAGCCCTAAGGTGGAAACCAAATGTGTCATTTACCCGGCATGCCTACCACATTCAAAAAAATTGGGATGCCTGGATATCAGGAGCAAATGTTAAACCTACGGAAGAGTTGCCCTTCCTATTGCAAATGGAGCAGTTTTTAGAGGGTGTTCCTGAGGAAATAAAAAGGTACATCCTAGATGGGAAGCCCAAAACTGTAACCGAGGCGGGGGAGATTGGAGCCAAATGGGTAGAGGTGACAAAAAAGAAAAAAGCTAGTAGCAGTTGGAGCGAATATCAAAAGGGGCAAGCCGAAACAAAACCTTACCACCGGGGACAACCCAAGGCCCCACCCACATCCCAAGGGAAACCCCAGACGCCTTCTCACCCCACCCCACCAGTCTCCACCAACCAACATCGCCCCGGTGATACCTTAGCAGGGCGATGTTTTAAATGTAATGAACTGGGGCATATAAAGGCTCACTGCCCCAAGAACCCCAACCGATTACAGTTCATTACACCCCAGTCACACCAAAGATCCCCAGACCCAGATGCCTCTCTCATACCCTCGGAGCGAAGGGAAACCTTGAGAGTGGGCGGTAAGAAGGTTATCGCTTGGAGGGATACTGGGGCACAAGTGTCAACTATCCACCAATCCCTAGTGGACCCCAAACTCATCAACCCGGAGGCTACAGTGACAATTCAACCCTTCGTGTCACAGTCTGTAACCTTGCCTACAGCCCAGCTGCATGTCCAGTACAAGGGCTGGGCAGGAATGTGGACTTTTGCAGTATATGACAATTATCCCATCCCCATGCTGCTGGGGGAAGACTTGGCCAACCATGTGAAGCTAGCCGAGAGGGTGGGAATAGTCACCCGCAGCCAGGCTAAGCAAGCTTTCACCCCCATCCCTGATCCTGAGCCGTCCACCAGAGCCCCGTCTGTGTTACCGGAGACCCAAACACAGGTGGTGGAACCGGATCCCCTGCCAACGACTGCAACAGCCGTAGTGGATCCAATCCCAGAGACCCAGCCAAAGCCAGTCCCAGAACCGGAACTGGCAACGCAACCAGCACCAGAACCATTGCCAGCACTGAGTCCAGCGCTTGCAACCCCGTCTACAACTCCAATGCCAGAGGGCACCAGCGAGCCTGAACTGGCGGAAGCAGCAGATAACCCTACCCAAGAGGCTCAGCCAGAGCCTGAGATACCACATAGTGCACCAGAGGACAGCGGTTCACAGTCAATGAAAACAGCCCCAGCACCTGCATCGCTTCCAGAGGGACCAAGCCCCAGTCCACAGTCCAAGGAGGAACTGATGTCTCCAGCATCAAGGAAACAGTTCCAGGCCGAGCAGGAAGCAGATGACAGCCTTCAGAAAGCTTGGGCGGCGGCGCGGAGCACCCCACCGCCTCTCAGCTCTTCTAACCGATCCTGGTTTGTTGTAGAAAAAGGACTTTTATACAAGGAGACTCTTTCTGGTGGGCACCAGGAAGACTGGCATCCTCAAAGACAGTTGGTAGTTCCCACTAAGTATCGGGTAAAGCTCTTGAGCTTAGCCCATGATCATCCCAGTGGCCATTCTGGGGTGAACAGAACCAAAGACCGGTTGGGGAAGTCCTTCCACTGGGAGGGAATGGGCAAGGACGTTGCTAATTATGTCCGGTCTTGTGAGGTGTGCCAACGAGTGGGAAAGCCCCAAGACCAGGTTAAAGCCCCTCTCCAGCCACTACCCATAATTGAGGTCCCATTTCAGCGAGTAGCTGTGGATATTCTGGGTCCTTTCCCAAAGAAGACACCCAGAGGAAAGCAGTACGTACTGACTTTCATGGATTTTGCTACCCGATGGCCGGAAGCTGTACCCTTAAGCAACACCAAGACTAAAAGTGTGTGCCAGGCATTAGCAGACATTTTTGCCAGGGTAGGTTGGCCCTCCGACATCCTTACAGATTCGGGAACTAATTTCCTGGCAGGGAACATGAAAACCCTGTGGGAAGCTCATGGGGTGAATCACTTGGTTGCCACCCCTCATCACCATCAAACCAATGGTCTGGTGGAGAGGTTTAATGGAACTTTGGGGGCCATGATACGTAAAGTCGTAAATGAACACTCCAATGATTGGGACCTAGTGTTGCAGCAGTTGCTTTTTGCCTACAGGGCTGTTCCACATCCCAGTTTAGGGTTTTCACCATTTGAACTTGTGTATGGCCGCGAGGTTAAAGGGCCATTACAGTTGGTGAAGCAGCAATGGGAGGGGTTTACGCCTTCTCCAGGAACTAACATTCTAGACTTTGTAAGCAACCTACAAAACACCCTCCGACACTCTTTAGCCCTTGCTAAAGAAAACCTAAAGGATGCTCAGGAAGAGCAAAAGGCCTGGTATGATAAACATTCCAGAGAACGGTCCTTCAAAGTAGGAGACCAAGTCATGGTCTTAAAGGCGCTCCAGGCCCATAAAATGGAAGCGTCATGGGAAGGACCATTCACGGTCCAGGAGCGCCTAGGAGCTGTTAACTATCTCATAGCCTCCCCCATCTCCAACATAAAGCCTAAGGTATACCATGTTAATTCTCTTAAGCCCTTTTATTCCAGAGGGTTAAACGTTTGCCAGTTTACAGCCCAGGAAACAGATGACGCGGAGTGGCCGGCAGGTGTCTACTACGAAGGAAAAAGGAATGGTGGCGTGGAAGAGGTGAACCTCTCCACGACCCTGGGACGTCTGCAGCGACAGCAGATCAAGGAGCTGTGCACAAGCTTTGCACCGATTTTCTCAGCCACTCCAGGACGGACCGAACGGGCATACCACTCCATTGACACAGGTAATGCTCACCCAATTAGAACCCCACCCTACCGGGAGTCACCTCATGCCCAAGCTGCTATACAAAGGGAGATCCAGGACATGCTACAGATGGGTATAATCCGCCCCTCTAACAGTGCATGGGCATCTCCAGTGGTTCTAGTTCCCAAACCAGATGGGGAAATATGCTTTTGCGTGGACTACCGTAAGCTAAATGCTGTAACTCGTCCTGACAACTATCCGATGCCACGCACAGATGAGCTATTGGAGAAATTGGGACATGCCCAATTCATCTCTACTTTAGACTTAACCAAAGGGTACTGGCAAGTACCACTAGATGAACCCGCTAAGGAAAGGTCAGCCTTCGTCACCCAGGCAGGGGTGTACGAATTCAATGTACTCCCTTTCGGGTTGCGAAATGCACCCGCCACCTTCCAAAGACTTGTAGATGGTCTCCTAGCGGGATTGGGAGAATCTGCAGTTGCCTACCTCGATGATGTGGCCATTTTTTCTGATTCATGGACAGAACACCTGGAGCACCTGGAAAAAGTCTTCGAGCGCATCCGACAGGCAGGACTAACTGTTAAGGCTAAAAAGTGTCAAATAGGCCAAAACAGGGTGACTTACTTGGGGCACCAGGTGGGTCAAGGAACTATAAATCCCCTACAGGCCAAAGTGGATGCTATCCAAAAGTGGCCGGTTCCAAAGTCCAAGAAACAGGTCCAATCCTTCTTAGGCTTGGCCGGATATTATAGGCGATTTGTACCACACTACAGCCAAATCGCCGCCCCGCTGACAGACCTAACCAGAAAGAAACAGCCAAATGCAGTTCAGTGGACTGATGAGTGTCAAGAGGCCTTTAACCAGCTTAAGGCAACACTCATGTCTGACCCTGTGCTAAGGGCCCCAGACTTTGACAAACCGTTCCTAGTAACCACAGATGCGTCCGAGCGAGGCGTGGGAGCAGTTTTAATGCAGGAAGGACCGGATCAAGAATTCCATCCTGTCGTGTTTCTCAGCAAGAAACTGTCTGAGAGGGAAAGCCACTGGTCAATCAGCGAAAAGGAATGCTACGCCATTGTGTACGCGCTGGAAAAGCTACGCCCATATGTTTGGGGACGGCGTTTCCAACTACAAACAGACCATGCTGCGCTACAGTGGCTTCATACCGCCAAGGGAAATAACAAAAAACTTCTTCGGTGGAGTTTAGCTCTCCAAGATTTTGATTTTGAAATACAACACATTTCGGGAGCTTCTAACAAAGTGGCTGATGCACTCTCTCGGGAAAGTTTCCCAGAGTTAACTGGTTAACAATTGTTCTTGGAATGAAACATATTGTTAGTTTTTATATAATCAGTCGTATGTCTAAAGATACATGTGTCTTATTAACTCTGTTTTCTCCTAGAACTCCAGGAAGAAATCACAGCCAGTGTGGAACCGAACGTCCAACACTATCTGTGATTTGGGGGGCGTGTCATAACTATAAAGGGAAGGGAAACAGCTCTCCTGTGTACAGAGACTCCAAATCCTTTTACCTGTAAAGGGTTAAGAGGCTCGGGTAACCTGGCTGACACCTGACCCGAAGGACCAATAAGGGGGCAAGATACTTTCAAATCTTGAGGGGGGGAAGGGCTTTTGTGTGTGCTCTTTGTTTTAAGGGGTGGTTCGCTCTTGGGACTGAGAGGGACCAGACATCAATCCAGGTTCTCCCCATCTTTCTAAACAAGTCTCTCCTATTTCAAACTAGTAAGTAAAA
>NW_020700959.1:0-10157 GCF_002925995.2 Terrapene triunguis | reverse complement strand
CCTAAGTCTTAACAGGCGCTTTAAGAATGACTTGTAATTTCTGCTGACAACCACTGGAAATTTTCTTTGTTGGATATTTTTAAATCTTGCAAATAGAATCCATGGAACTTCACATTCTTATTTTCTTTTTATTGTCTCAGAAAACTAAAGGTTGTTACATTTGGAATACCAATATTTTATCTTGTAGTTCTGTGTTAAAATTCAAGCTTGGCTTTAATTGTTTATGAAGATGCTGTAATCCATTGATAGTATTTTTAATATTAAAATACTACTCACCTAAATATAGTCCTTATTAACCAGTCTATATAAGTTAGTAACAAATGAGTCTCCAATCTAGATAGCCCTTAGCTGAATCAAATGAACACAAACCAAGCTGCCTAAACAAAGGCTATTGCTCTTTAATGCTATGGTGTTCACTCTCCTAAAGGAAAAAAAAACCTATTGACTTATATTACTGTTTTCCCATAAGAGTGAAATACTCTGTACTCCAGGTGTTTCCAGTTGCATGCACAGAGCCATCTAGATGGGGAGACTTCAGGGTGAAAGTGTGTGGCTGAGATGACGGAGTCAGGAAGATGGATTAAAATGTATTGGGCACAGGAGAACTTTCAGATAGATGGAGCGCCTGTACAGCAGGGATGGACTCTTCTTTAACCAATGTGTAGCCATACTGGTGACACACAGAACTAACTTTGCTTTGGTTGTTTAAATTACAAATGTGGTGTAAAGCCAACAGGTACTGAAGAGCACTTTGGTCAGATAAAGACATCTGTTGGTGAGGTCTGTAATATAAAGGCAGCTGGCTATCCGGTAGAAAGGGCAGGACAGAAATTACATCTGAACTGTAAGAGGGGATGGATTGAGATCAGAGGTACATTTCAGGAATATAACAGGGTGTCAGCCACTTAAAGGTAGTTGACATGCTAGGTATTATTGAAAAATTAATGGAATATTTGCAGTGAGGGGAGACTAGGTTGTAGAGGTGAAGAAATAGTATTAAACCTGAAAGGATTTAGAGATTCTAAAGAGAGAGAATTTCTAAGGCTATGGCTACATTTCAAGATGTAGAGTGCTGAGAGTTAAACCAGCCCTCAGAGACCATAGCAGGGAAAGCGCTGCCGTGTGTTCACACTGTCAGTTGCCATCTTGCAACGCCACAGAAAGCAGTGCACTGTGGTAGCTATCCCAGTGTGCAAGTGGCTGCAGCGTGCTTTTCAAATGGGGAAGAGGGATGGAGTGTGACGGGGAGTGTGTTGTGTGTATGTTGGGGGAGAGACTGTGTTTTGCGGGGCAGAGAGTGTGTCAGCAAGCTGTCTTGTAAGTTCAGACAGCGGCAAGGGGAAACCCCAACATCAGCCCCCACCCCCACCCCGCACCCTTCTCTCACAAATACACACACAGCAGCAGCAGCATTCCACAGTAATGGTTTGCTTTGTCCCGGAGCAGATAAGCATGCCGGCTGTCAGAAACGGAGCTTTGAAAGGGGATAGCCGTGTGCCTGCAGCCAAGTTCAAAACAATGACCAGAATGGCCACTTGATTTCAGGGGATTATGGGGTGTTTCCGGAGGCCAATCACAGCACAGTAATGCAACATGTCGTCCACACTGACACCCAGGCGTTTCAGCCAGGGCGCAGCAAGCTCTATGCTTCTCATGGAGGTGGATTACCAGGGGCACTCCAGCCATGGAGTCTAGGTGCTCTAAGTGCCTTGCCAGTGTGGACACCTCAGGAGTTAGGACGCCCAGGGCTGATTTAATGTGCTCTAACTTGCAAGTGTAGCCAAGCCTTAAGTCGAGAGGACCATACTGTATAGTAGTAGTACACCTCTACCCCGCTATAACGCAACCCGATATAACACAAATTCAGATATAACGCAGTAAAGCAGCGCTCTGGGGGGGCGGGGCTGCGCACTCCGGCGGATCAAAGCAAGTTCGATATAACGCGGTTTCACCTATAACGCAGTAAGATTTTTTGGCTCCCGAGGACAGCGTTATATCGGGGTAGAGGTGTATCTATATAGATACAGTTCCTAACTCCTAAAAATAAAATAGGGTTATATTATGGACTACTGCATTGGGTAAAAGATAATTGTTGCCTCTAAAAGTGACAGCACAAACAACAGTGCCGCTCAATGAATGGTAATAACGCAGGAAAGGTTTTCATTGTGTCTGACCATCTAGGTATACAGCTACCAACTTCCCCATCAACATAGTAGCTGGCTGTCCAAACAGCTATGGACAACTCATTGAAAACATTGTGTTTAAGGCACAGTAGCAGTCAAAATAAAAAATAGGATAAATAGGTTAGAAAATAATTCTGAAAATTATTAAAATGCCACTGTATAAAGTAATGATATTCCGTCACCCTGGATGCCAGTACCACAAACACAGAAAGGGTTTAGAGATGAATGGTGAAAACTAGAGATATGGAAAGATTTCCATGGGGAAAAAAGATGATTCAGAGAAGAGATAAATAAGGAGGCAAAATGTAAAGCAGTGGTCCCCAAACTGTGGGGCTCATCTCCTAAGAAGGCACAGAGGACATTCGGGGGGTGCACGGCAGGGCTGGCCAGCCCCCATAGGGGGCAGGGAGGGAGCACCCGCCAGCCGCAGCTCCAGCCACAGCTCTGCTCCACTCCGCCACAGCCACAGCTCTGCCTTCATTCCCTCTCCACCCCCATCCTCAGTTCTGCTCCCAGCCCCTCCTTGAGCCCAAGCTCCTCTGCTGAAGAAGCCTTGGCTGTGCTGTAATGGAGGTGGGACGCAGACAGATTCCATTACTGGTAAGTGGGGATGCGACAGGAAAAGTTTGGGCACAAATATGTGTAAAGGTATGTAAAAATAATGAATGATATAGAGAAAATAATCCAAGTGCGTGTTTCCCTTTTCTCATAATACGTGGACCAAAGGACATCCACTGAAATGGAGAGACAACACATTTTAAATTGATAAAATACGTTTGCAACACGCAATAAATCTGTGAAACTCACTGCCAAAGTATACCATTGAGACCAAAAGCCTACCAGGATTTTCAAAATGGTTTAGGCATTTATATAAATGAAAATGCCTACAGTTACACTAGGCAGGGTAAGAAATATGAGAAATGCAAGCCTTTCTACTTGAGGTCATAAGCCAATCACTTAAGTATCTGAAACTAGGAAGAAGCTTCCCTTATGGGCAAGTTATTCCTTAGCTGTGCATTAAGGGGTTTCTTGCATGTTCATCGGAAACATGAGGTATCAGCCACTGTTGGAGTTAGCTTACTGGAGTAGATGAACCACGGAGAGTGATTTGATTTAGCAATTACTAAATTCCTCCTGAGCAAAGTTATAGTAACTGAATGTTCATCACAAAATCATACTCTGACTGGTACTGCTTGCTTTTCTTACCCCAGGCTCTGACACCCATGTTTTAAGAAAACCTTTATACTAATTCTTGACTGAAGCAACTTTATAGACTTGCATCTTTCCACATGGTGTGGGCTGCAATACTGACCAAGCCAAATAAGATTTTTTTTCCTGAGAATTGTAACTATTAACACTTGTCTGTTATCAGCTTTCGAGGCTAAATGTAGATCCAGAATACTACCACTATCTCCAATCACACTCCCTCCCTTAAATAAATAAATAAAAGCAGAAAGTGTCAAAATGGTACTTTGGGTACTGTCCCTCTACTGAAACTGACCGTCACAGATTAGGAGCTGAATGCATTTACTGTATCCCGTGTGAGGAAAGAATTTTCTTCTATAAGCCTAAAATAGGGCAGAAAAATAAGTCCGGCAACAATATGGATTTACTTGCTATGGAACATTATTAAAGCAGAACTACCAAACCAGAAAGCATAGCCTTGTAAACTTAAAGCAGTGTCATTTTTGATCTAGGTGTTTTGGTCTCAGAAGAAATGCTTAATCTTCTAAATGAAGCTGAACATTTTTTCCCTGAATGGATTTCACGAAAATGTTAGTGTAGTGTCAGTACAGTTTACTTGCAAGTAGATTTCTACCAGGATGAATCTCCATTGATAGAGTAGCATCATAGAACTCTTATTTTACCATAGAAATCAGTGCTAGGTGTGGATCGTTGTAAACAGTGCTTGGCATAGATTTTTAGTAGCACCAGCTAAGGGTGAATCTATAAAGATTTGATGAAATTTAATAATGATTCAGGTTGGCAAATTCTGGCTTTATATCCAGGTCTGATTTTTAGATTTGGAAAAAAATCTTAACTAATGGTACCTACTAGGGCTGTCAGGTGATTAAAAAATTAATCGTGCAATTAAACAATAATAGAATACCATTTATTTAAATATTTTTTATTTTAATTACAACACAGAATACAAAGCGTACAGTGCTCACTTTATATTTATTTATTATTACAAATATACCTCTACCTCGATATAACACTGTCCTCAGGAGCCAAAAAAATCTTCCCACGTTATAGGTGAAACCTCATTATATCAAACTTGATTTGATCCACTGGAGCGCACAGCCCCGCCCCCCCAGAACGCTGCTTTACCGTGTTATATCCGAATTTGTGTTATATCAGGTCGCGTTATATCAGGGTAGAGGTGTATTTGCACTGTAAAAAAACAAAAGAAATAGCAGTGCCGGTTACAAAAGTGCCATGCGAATGCCTGTTCTCATTTTCTGGTGACATTTTAAATGAGAGACAGGCAGCATTATCTCCTGCAAATGTAAACAAACTTGTTTGAGCGATTGGCTGAACGAGAAGTAGGACTGAGTGGACTTGTAGGCTCTAAAGTTTCGCATTGTTTTGTTTTTGAGTGTAATTATGTAACAACAAAAAAATCTATATTTGTAAGTTGCACTTTCATGATAAAGAGATTGCACTACAGTACTTGTATGAGGTTTAATTGAAAAATACTGTTTCTTTTGTTTATCATTTTTGCAATGCAAATATTTGTAATAAAAATATTAATATAAAGTGAGCAGTGTACACATTGTATTCTGTGTTGTAATTGAAATCAATATATTTGAAAATGTAGAAAAACATCCAAAAATATTTACTGAATTTCAATTGGTGTTCTAGTGTTTACCAGTGCGATTAAAACTGCAATGAATCGTGATTAATTTTTTTTAGCTAAGCGTGTGAGCTAACTGCGATTAATTGACAGCCCTAGTACCTACATATGTAGTTTATTTTCTTGTTTGCAAGACCTGTGTACAGTGAAAGACTCCTGGCTGCACGTTTTATTTAAATATAAATTCAACTGTAAACCAAAAGTAAGATTTGGCCCCATACAACAAGTCTATGCAGTCCTCCATCCCTGATATTGTCTTTGAAGATGCCTGGTACCTCCTTGCCTTTACCAAGCAGTCTTGCCAAAACTGCAAATTTCTTCTGTTAAAGGAACAGAGGTATCTGAGGAGGGATCCCATACATATGCACAGTATTATGGCCCCTTCATCTTCCTTCAGAGCTTATTGGAGTCCATTTTAACTTTCCACTCCAAGCCCAGCTGATGAATAAAATTGGGCCAGCCTCTCATTCCAGCCACTGTAGGAACTTTACCACTGGAATGCCAAGGGCTAGTTTGATTATTCAGCACCGTTGTGCAAGGCACCCCGTCCATTCCCTTCCACAAAATCTTCCTGTTATTCATAAAGATATTGAAGCCAATGTCCAAAATAAAAATGCTGCCATCTTGGTAAACCTCATGCATCCCATACACAATCTGCTTGTGTCTGAGAATCTGACCCTTAATGGACAGGATAAGCATCCCAATCTCCTCTTTCTAGATAGTTTGGATGCCCCTGCTGCTAGATAGTGGAGTTGTCCTTCGTCCTGGTGCAGAGGGATGCCTCGGTCACCGGGATTTAGCCCTTGCGCTTCATGCAGCAAGTCTATGCCTTTGAGTGAGCTGCCTCAAGTGCTTAGGGGAAGCTCATAGGAAAGACCTCTGCCAAATTTGTAAAGTATTCAAGCCCCAGATCCAGAAGGACAGTGCTGCTTGTCTGAAGGTCCTCCTCGGGGAGGCAGCCCTAAGACTGGCCTCAGAGCCAGACTGAGACTCAGCACCTCGACCTCGGCGCAGAGCACTCCTCCATCAATGAGAGTCCCTCAGCACTGATCATCTTCGCCGGTGCCTAAGAAGAAACACTGCAAGTACCAGGAGAAGAGCTGATCTCCGGTGCCAAGGGACAAAGGGGACAAACAGAGTGAGACCCATGTCAAGCTGCTTTTCATCCCCAGCGCTGCATTGCCTGGTGCCCACAGCCCCAGCTTCACAGCGTCATACAATGCCCACTCAAGACCAGTGTACCCATCAATTTGTGGTCCCGTCAACTCCCAACGCCTTTGCGGCTGCAAGGAACCTTATGACCCTGTTGGCGCCACTGGTGCCCCCAAGTGGCAGGGAGTCTGTGCCAGCACCTCGACCGGCACTGCGTCAGCTGACCAAGGGGAAACCCGTGCTGAAAGCCTCCAAGTCCCCAAGGCGACCTGCTCCAGCACCCAATGCCATGGCACTGTTCTGGTGTCCATAGTGCATCTCTTCGCCCCCATCGGACTCAGAGGGGGAATTGTATTCCTACCGCTGAAGCAGTCAACCGCACTGTTCCCCTGGCCACTCCCACTCTGTCACAGCACTGAGCTCGTTGGAAACTCTGGGGGCCTGGCCACAGTACCCATGGGCCCCATCCGCCATGCAGTGGCCTTTTTGGAACCAGTGGGGGTTTCCACCACCTCAAGGGACCCCTTTGAGATTATCTTATTTGATTGTCTCAGAGGCTAGAGCACCCCCGGTACCACATACCAAACACGATACCGAACCCCAGGGGGAAGACTTGCAGGCTGCTGCTGACATTGAGGCACCAATTGAAGCTCCCCATCATGTTCTAGCCTCATCCTCTCTGAATAAGGCCTCAGTGGCACCTGGAGTCTCTCCACCTCCAGATGACCATAAGGCATACCAGGACCTAATGAAGCAGGTAGCCTCAAACCTATGGGTCCAAGGGGAGGTGGTTATTCTGGCTTGTGTTCTTCCCCCTTGTTGTTAATATTAACTGTGTTAATTATCTGATGAGAAATTTTTTTTTTTTTTAGTGAAGACTGAAGCAAATTTGGCATTGAGCACCTCAGCCTTCTTGATGATGTCTGTTTTTAGCTCTCTTTCCCTGTTAAGTAGTGGACCTCCATTTTCATTGTTTTCTCTTGCTCCTAATGTATTTATAGAACCTCTTCGTATTGCCTTTTATGTTCCTTGTTAGATGTAACTCATTTTGTTCTTTATCCTTTCTTATTTTTGTCCTACATGCTTGTGCTATTCTTTTGTATTCATCCTTAGCAATTTGTCCATGCTTCTGCATGCTGTAGGATTCCTGTTTTAATTTTCAAGTCCTTAAAGAACTCCTAATGCAGCCACATTGGCCTCTTAACTAGTCTTCCTATCTTGCCTTTGCATTGGGATAGTTTGCTGTTGTGACTTAAATAGTCTTTCAGAAACTGTCAGCTTTCCTGAACTCCTTTGTCCCTTTTATGGGGGAACACACGGAAAGTAATATATCTAAAAACAGACATTATTTAAACATCTAGGAAATGAATTTTATGCAGTAGATTTTGCCTCAGTGCCTTGTGTGTGTGTGTGTGTGTGTGTGTGTGTGTGCTTGTCCTGATCCAGATCCATTGACATCTATGCAGATGTGTCAACTCTATGGGTTTACCAACTCATCTTTGGGGAACTCTCCTGTGATTAGTTGTTCTTCACCATTTTCCTGGGGAAATGCAGATAATCAGAGATACTGCACAGGCTTAGGGACAACCCAACCTTTGGCTACTGGAGCAGGCAGAAGCCCGACCACGCCCACCATCTATCAGCTATAGAAACAAAGGCCTGAGGGCCTCAACTGTGCTCAGCCTTTGATTCTGGTCAGCTGGGAAGCATCTACTCTTCCTGCCCCTAGCCCCTCCACCCAGACAGTGTGGACTAGGCCCATGTTCTCCCCACTCCTTGAGGTGTGTGCTTCCCCCTCTAAGTGCTGCTGTCCCTCACCGAGTGTAAGGTGGCAGCCATTTGCCTCATATGTCCCATGTATGGACTGCAGGACCCAGCTTCCTCCTTAATATGGGCTTCTTCTGGGGAAGTACAGTGGTCTCCTCTCCTTCTGGCTCGAAGAGATGGTCAAATGCTTCCTACGTGTTCAGGAGACTGCTGTCCATTCAGTCCCTTGGAGTGCCAGGATCTTCAGGAATGGGCTGCAGCTTCCCCCCAACCCAGCAGTGCCCACTTCTCAGACTAAGTGGTGCTGAATTCCACCCTGCTGGCTTTGTTCAACTTCACCCTTATGGGGTGGGGCGGTTTCCCCTGGGCCAGCAGGGTTGGAACCAGAACTTAACATCTCAGTCTGCACATCATGGAGTGGGAAGCAGCACCTCAGAGGAACATGGGGAGGGAATAGGGTAGGAGCAGCAGCAGCATAGGTGCTGGAACTACGGGTGCTGGAGGCGCTGCCACACCCCTTGGCTTGAAGTAGTGATAACGGCCCAAAGGCATGGTTTCCACCTTCACCACCCCCGCTATAAACATTGTTCCAGCACCACAAAGAAGCAGTAGCTCAGGGGAATATGGGCAGCAGCTCAGGGGTCATGGGGAAGCACCAGCACTCATCCTAGGAGGGATGGGAAGGGGGCAGTAGAATGTCTGTTTGGGGGGCTCATAAGGAGAGCACTATGGGGAAAGAGCCAGTTGCGTGGGGAGATTTGCGGATTTCTTGGCCAGGGTAGACAAGAAGAAGATCACAGAGGCAGGGGTGTGGTGTGGTGTGTCCAAATGCAGGAATGGAACTTCTGAATACTGGGAAATCTTGCTCTTCTCCTAGGCCCTGCCTCTAAGCCCTTTTATTCACAAGGAGAAAAGGGGTGGTGGTGACTAGAGTTAACTAACCTGAGGTAAAATCCTAGTGAAGATAAGGCAGGGTGTAGTTTTCACACGATTTAGCAGGTTGTGTTAAAGACCATGAGAGATCCTAGGATATATCTTGACCTACTAACTTGTGTGAAACCTATCAACTGCCTTGTCTTCACAAGAATTTTACCTCAGGTTAGCTAATGACTTAAATACATACCCTTTTTCCTAGTGAAGGTGCCCCCCAAAAGGTAGATCCTATGTTTGTGCTGCCCCACCCCTTATGATGTGTAGGGGTTAAGTTGGTGGAGGCAACTGCTAACTGTTCTGGTCCTCTGAGGTGTACGTGCGGAAGGTCTGTAGGGAACGTGTGAGGATGGAGTAGCGGAATGTATACCAAATGAGTGGCTATATTTATGTAGAATGAATCGGAATGGGTAATAGCACTTTCCATACCTACCCATTCATTTATTTTCTCTGGGGAACCATGTGTGGGTAGAATGAAAGTGGATGTGAAATGACAATGAGTTGGGTATGTAATGGAATAAATGCAGGGAGTGGGTATGAATGGGAGAAATGGCAGCAGTGCTTGTGAATTTATACAAGTGTATGTATAACCTATACATATCTATGCTAATTAGAATCTACTGGGTTTCTCTTTTTAAGTGTTGGTAGTCTTCCCATTAACGTCAACGGGTATTGGATTAGGCTCATAGTATGCCTTATTTTGTAATAAGGACATCATTCCACTTACACTGCCTTCGTTCCCAGAATTTATAAGGCAGTACATTTATCTTTGGTTTTTATACACTATTGCATAGCTACCAGTTTTCCAAAAACATCCACTTTCCAAATGAAGCTGTGCTATGCAAGCTCAAGACTAAATTTCACTTGTTTTTTACCTTTAAAAAAATTCTTCTTGGTAATGCCTGTTCTACTAGCTGATGGTCTTGATTTAAAATGTAGTTATGCAAGGTAGTTTTTGTGTGAAATTTCTGCATTCCTCATGGCACTTTGTTAGAAAGAGGAACATTAAGTTTAAATGAACATTCTTTGTATCCTAGCAACAGGATATGATTAATAATACCTCTCAGATAAGTATTTGTAGATAAGTGCCTGAAAGTGAAAGCAGATTCAGAATTGGTTGATGAGAGATTGGTAGGGCAGTCAGAGAGAGAGAGAAAGTAATGTGATAATTTGTAGTGATCTTAGCTATAAAAAGAAAGAAAATAAAGGATATATTTATTGAGAGAAATCTCTCCAAGTGCAAAACAGGATGCATAGAGAAGTTCCCT
>NW_020700958.1:0-2513 GCF_002925995.2 Terrapene triunguis | reverse complement strand
GTGTGTGTGTGTGTGTGTGTGTGTGTGTGTGTGTGTGTGTGTGTGTGTGTGTGTGTGTGTGTGTGTGTGTGTGAGAGAGAGAGAGAGATTGCTGTGCAGAGAGCCCAGGAAGGGAGGCAGGGGCTGATGTTGGCATTTTCCCCCTCCCCCAGGACTGGTTGCTTCCTGCCTGTCTGAACTTGCAAGACAGCATGCTGACACTCTGTCCCCCAAAACACACTGTGTCTCTCCCCCACTCCATACACACACACACACTCTTCCCCAAGTTGAAAAGCAGCTTGCAATGTAGTGGGATGCCCATGGAACAATGGGATTGGGAAACCTGCATCATGTGATGCTGTGCCCGCCCCATGAGGCATTGCAAACCCTTCCCAAAGCACCCTGTGGCCAGCTGCACAGTGGGATAGCTACCAAAATGCACTGTTGTCTTTGCCATTGCAAGAGCTGCTAATGTGGATGTGCTCTGGTGTCACAAGGAGCACAGTGTAGACATGCAACAGTGGTTTATTTCCAGCGTTTTAATAAAAGTGGTATAACTTGTGGCACAGAAACTTGCCAGTGTAGACATACCCTGTGTAATATCAGACAGTAGAATCTTATAACTTTACATACAATTTTGCCACACATGTTTTGCCAGGACAATAATGATCGGTGAATTATGAGTTTTCAGATGCATTTTCTCACAAGACATGCTTTGTATAAAATATATCATAGTCTTGTAAAAGTGGTGAACACAGAGGTACAGCTGTCACACAGCATTCCAGACTGAAAAGACTAGAGGTGAAATCTGGGCCGCATCGAAGTCATTGGGAGTTTTGCCATTGACTTCAAGGAATATGTCTACTCTGCAATAAATGCCCTCGGTATGGCCTCAGCTGGTTCTGGTCAGCTAACTTGGATTCACAGGGCGTGGGCTTTGGGGCTATAAAATTGCTGTGTAAACATTCAGGTTCAGGCTGAAGCCTGGGCTCTGAGATCCCATGAAGTAGGAGGGACTCAGAGCCCAGGCTCCAGCCTGAAGGTCTACGCTGACATTTTATAGCCCTGTAGCCCAAGTCCGAGTCAGCCGACCAAAGCTCAGACTCATTTCCGTGGGTTTTTTAATCTCAGTGCAGACATACCGAGAGAGGCCCGAATTTCATCCTAATTGGTTTTTAGCACATTATAATATGATTGAGTACTCTGCATGTAGAACTCCCATTGAAGTCAATGGACATACTGTGCATACACTGCTTTACAGGACTGAAGCCATCATTTAAAACTAATGAAACCACTTAAAAAATTGAACAACAAATACGCACTCCTATTTCTAGTTATTGTATACTATACCGTTCCCTAAATGTATGGCTCAGATATTAACTCTTATTAAGATTTATTAAGTAGGGGAGAGTGGTGGTGTTCTTGCCAAAGAAACTAGATGTTTCTGCTAAAATATCAGCAGTGAAGTAGTTAACGTTACTATTTGCACTATTGTCA
This sequence comes from Terrapene triunguis, assembly GCF_002925995.2. Classification (NCBI taxonomy): domain Eukaryota; kingdom Metazoa; phylum Chordata; order Testudines; family Emydidae; genus Terrapene; species Terrapene triunguis. Next base: position 1,037 of record NW_020700958.1, on the reverse strand, counting down.
CTCAGCCTCAGCTTGAACAATTCCTGAAGTGTAGCTCAGTTCTTTTAAGGTTGAGTGCTCCACGCCCAGACACCTCATGCAAGGTCTGTGTAAACAGGTTACACATAGAGGCTCTAAGGGTATGGCTGCACTGGAAATGGATCAAACTAGGTTGCTAAAAATAGAAGTGTAGTCATGATGGCATGAGTGGATGTTTGTCACACCTGTGTATATAGGGTCTTAAATGAGATCATGCTCAGGGTAGCTACCCCGGCCCATTGCTTGCACCTCCATGGCTACACTTCTATTTAGCATGCTAGTTTGATCAGAACTAATGCAGGTATGTCTCTTTGATCTGGAAGTCACGCCTCGCAGCTAGAGTGTAGACATGCCCTAAGAGGTTTAGGAAAGGTTGTAGTAGCAATGGAAGCCCCTGCTGAGGAGGCTGAGGTCTGTGGATCTGTGTAGTAATGAAGCCATTGGCTAGTGCCCTGCACTACTTTTGCCACAGCCCCGAATCCTCCTGATTGAGTGTCCTTGCACAGCCTATATCCCTGTCCAGAGGAACCACAGTGGTTCAGCTGGATTTAGAACTTTTGCGGCTATGGTGAGCTCTGAGCAGCATTTGGCCTTGCCCAGAGCTATGTGTTGTTTGTCTCAGCAGCTCATACTGACAATAACCAAAAGGGTGAGATTTTTTTAAAGTGAAAGCTTAGATGTGATCACCAGATAAGTCCTGGTATGGAGTGACCACAATGAATTGGCTCAGTCCGAACCCTGTGGTCCATAATAAAAACTCTGCTAGATACTTCTCTATATCAGTAACACACTTTGTGGTACTATAATTTACAGCCAGATTCAATAAAAACTCCATCCTTAACAGGGCCTTTGTGAACTCCAGGACATGGGTTTTACTGAATCTTGATGTTCACCATTGCTTTAAATTATAGACAAACTAAAAGGGCACAATATTAATAAATATCATTCTATTGCAGCACACAAACCAAAGCGAAAGTAATGTTAGAGCTCTGATTTAAAACACAGCAAATGAGGAGACT
>NW_020700957.1:0-3565 GCF_002925995.2 Terrapene triunguis | reverse complement strand
AGGGGTATGTGCGGGTGTATCACGGAGGAGCCCTCTACACATAATGGAAATAGGCGGCTGTGTTACAGCCAGGGGTGGCTCTATGTATTTTGCCGCCCCAAGCACGGCAGCGAGGCAGGCTTCCGCGGCATGCCTGCGGGCGGTCCACTGGTAACGCGGATTTGGCGGCATGCATGTGGGAGGTCCGCTGGTCCCGCGCCTTCGGCGTACCCGCCGCCGAATTGCCGCCGAAACCGCGGGACCGGCGGACTTCCCTCAGGCACGCTGCCGAAGGCAGCCTCACTGCCGCCCTCACTGCGACCAGCAGGCTGCCCCCCGCGGCTTGCCGCCCCAGGCACGCGCTTGGTGCGCTGGTGCCTGGAGCCGCCCATGGTTACAGCTCAGGGGGGTGTGTGGGTGTACCACAGAGGAGATGTTCACATGTAATGGAAACAGGCGGCTGTGTTACAGCTCAGGGGCGTGTTATGTGAGTGCTGCAGGACTGGTTGTACCTGTATGAACTGCTCAAATTTCTTTATATAAGCCTTCAGCTGAATCTCCTTGGCCCTGAGCTCCTCCCATCGGTTATTCAGGGCTTCCATCCTCGTCCGGAAAGCCTACAGGGATCAAGGAGAAAGGCCAGAGGTGAGCCAACTACTCTGATCCAGTGAGCCCCCCTTCCAGTGCCAATCAGTGGTCCTCCACCCTGACCCTCCAAAGCAGGGCCAAAGGGAGAGATTTTGTGCTGTGCCTCTCAGGGGCTGCCTGAGGAGACTGGACCCAGCAGGAGGTGGAGGGCACAGAGCAGGGTGTGCATGGCTCTGAAGAAGCCCAGCTAGTAGCTGGTGCTGTGGGTCATAACAATCATGGCAAGGGTCCCTCACGAACGCCTCTCACCTCCTTCTGAGCCTCCATAGCCCTGTGCACCAGCGTGGCCTCTTTCTTCTTCTCCAGCAGCCGAATGGATGGCGATGGGGATTGTTCCTCCGGCGCTGGGAATTTCCTGCCGTAAAGATACAAAAGTGTTCCCCGTAGGGCTGCCTGTGGCCGAGCCCGTGAGCTCAGTGCTGCCTGCCCATCGCAAGGGAGATGGCCTCGCCGTTCGCTCGGCCTGTGCCCTGGAGGCTCTGAGCTACTCGGGATGGCTCAGGCAGCACCACGTGTGGATGAAGCCCAGGGCCCCATGAGCATGGAGACTGAATTCTACTCGTGCCAGGAGGGGAGGGGAAAGGTGGAGGGAGGGCAAGGGAAGGTGGGAGAGGGAAAGATGGTGGAGAGACAAGAAGGCAGGAGGGATATTGTGGAAGGACTGGAGGTGGGGAAGAAGGAGAGAAGGAGGTGGGTGTACGAGGCAGAGGAAAGTGGAATTGTGGAAGGCCATAGAAGTGGGGGGAGGGAGAGCAAGAAGATGGGAGGGGGAGGGGAGCGTGTTACTCACATCAGCAGCTTCAGGAGCTTCTGCCCATACTGCATGCGGAAATACTCCGACAGGTCCTCTTCCTCCATGGTGGTCATTTTGTCTGCTCCCCTGGCGAGCCCTGCTCTGGCCCCACCTTTGCAGCCTCTCCCTGGGGCCCAGCTCAGCTGCCGTATGTGGAAGTCAGCGGGCTGGAGTGGGATGCACCCACAGCCCCTGAGCGCCTCCCTCCTGCTCTTCCCAAGGCCCTCTCTTCCCCTCCCTCCTTGTCGGAGCCCCCAGCAGACAGAGGCTTGGTGGCTGGCTCCACGTACCGTTGGAATCCATGGAACCCCAGCAGCCAGGGTTGGACAATGCCAGGTGGTTACTTAGCAACCTTAATGCTCCTGTCCCTTAAGGGGAAATTTGTTCCCATCTGGCCCAGTCCCCAGCTCCACTGCTGCATCCTCCCCTTCTCTTCCATGTCCCCTTGGGGAAGGGAGGAATCGGATGAGCCTCACAGGAGGCCCATGTCAGCAGGGCTGAAAGCCCAGTGCATAGCCTGTGCTCCTCCTGCTGGCCCCCATGCATCATGTCACTAAGCCTGTTGAGCTGGCAGTGGCCATCACATGAGAAAGGGGAGGAAGAGGGAAAGCTGTCAAGGGTTTAGCCATAACATATATGGTGGCTTTGTAAAGACGGAGCATTATTGCTGCCAGCGTTCGTGGGATGGCAGGGGGTTCCCTCACCCTGCACAGGTGACATTTCTCCAGGGTCACCACTCTCCGTGTCCTTTGCAACCATTGCAGTATTCCCAGCAGGAAAGGCAGCTCCTGCGTGTAGGCAGATGTGTCCAGGGGGAGGTGAGCATCAGATCGTTGTAAAATTAGATGTGGGCATGTATATGTTAGTCACAGTTACAAGCAGTAGCATCTGTCTTTTAGCTCTGGAGGTTCCCAGTTCAATCTGTGTTGGCCAACATGGGGGCAATCACACACACACAGTAGATCTAAGATATTTACTCAGAACAAAACACAGAGAAGCTTTGTGAAGACTCATGCTGTGATAAATAATAATATCCCAATGACATCCGAGCCATGCAAATGGAGCATTCCACTCCCTGACCAGAGAACTGGCTGGCTTTCATCCCCAGTTTTGTACCTTCTGAGACAGACCCTTTGGTTTCCTGACTGGCTGAACTTTACCCTGCCAGACTGGAGACGTGCCCGGCAGAGCACAGATCAGATCCCTCGCTTAGGAAAATTTCTCCCCACTTTACTACCCAGATTCACAACCTGAGGGGCCTGCTGAAGCCACAGCTGCTTCAGGATGCTCTGAGAGTGGCGCTGCCCGAAGCTGCTGCTTATCATTTATGCTAGGCCAAGAGGTTGTGCCCTTTTTCTTACTGATTCAGGAACCTTGCCCTAGTGATCAGACCACTGTCACCTCCAGACTGAATTACTGCAATGTGCTCTACACGGAGTTATGTCTCAAGGCCGCTCAGAGATAGCAGAGGGCACGGAACATGGCAACCAGCTGCTCGGAGAACCTTACAGGAAGCATATGACCCGAGTGCCCTTGGATCTGCATAGCTGCCTGTGGCTGCAGTTGAAGGTATTGTCTCTAACCTATGAAGTTATTTTCCAGTGGATCCTTTCAAACAGGTAGGTGCTCAGCAGCAAAGTGCTACGGCTCTGTGCTGATTAACAATGAGTGATTAACAAAAAAGACTGATAAAAAAAATTCTGTTGAAACCCTTTTTTCAATGTGAAGTTGGGTTTTCAAGGAAAAGAATTTTTTCGTGGTAAGTGGCTGCTTTCCTTCAACATTTGTGATTGTTTGTCAGTGTCATATCGGGGGCCTGGTCCCTGTCGGAAGGCAAGTGGGATCAGTCCCTGTGAAATGAAGCAGGGATAGCTCCATTTTATGAACACCCAGCCAGCCAGTTAGCTGTAAAATCCCTCTTGGTGTCTGTTCTCTGCTTGCTTTACCTGTAAAGGGTTAACAAGCCCACAGGTAAAAAAGGAATGGGCACCTGACCAAAAGAGCCAATGGGAAGGCTAGAACTTTTTAAAATTGGAAACGAAGCTTTCCCTTTGTGTCTGTTGTGTCTCTCCGGGAAAGAGGGCAGCAGAAATGGTGAGTAAAGCTTTAAGCCAGGTATGAAAAATCATCAGATCATACCTAGAA
>NW_020700956.1:0-3585 GCF_002925995.2 Terrapene triunguis | reverse complement strand
GGTATGTGCGGGTGTATCACGGAGGAGCCCTCTACACATAATGGGAATAGGCGGCTGCATTACAGCCAGGGGTGGCTCTATGTATTTTGCCGCCCCAAGCACGGCAGCGAGGCAGGCTTCCGCGGCATGCCTGCGGGCGGTCCACTGGTAACGCGGATTTGGTGGCATGCATGTGGGAGGTCCGCTGGTCCCGCGCCTTCGGCGTACCTGCCGCCGAATTGCCGCTGAAACCACGGGACCGGCGGACTTCCCTCAGGCACGCTGCCGAAGGCAGCCTCACTGCCGCCCTCACGGCGACCAGCAGGCTGCCCCCCGCGGCTTGCCGCCCCAGGCACGCGCTTGGTGCGCTGGTGCCTGGAGCCGCCCCTGGTTACAGCTCAGGGGGGTGTGTGGGTGTACCACAGAGGAGATGTTCACATGTAATGGAAACAGGCGGCTGTGTTACAGCTCAGGGGCATGTTATGTGAGTGCTGCAGGACTGGTTGTACCTGTATGAACTGCTCAAATTTCTTTATATAAGCCTTCAGCTGAATCTCCTTGGCCCTGAGCTCCTCCCATCGGTTATTCAGGGCTTCCATCCTCGTCCGGAAAGCCTACAGGGATCACGGAGAAAGGCCAAAGGTGAGCCAACTACTCTGATCCAGTGAGCCCCCTTCCAGTGCCAATCAGTGGTCCTCCACCCTGACCCTCCAAAGCAGGGCCAAAGGGAGAGATTTTGTGCTGTGCCTCTCAGGGGGTGCCTGAGGAGACTGGACCCAGCAGGAGGTGGAGGGCACAGAGCAGGGTGTGCATGGCTCTGAAGAAGCCCAGCTAGTAGCTGGTGCTGTGGGTCATAACAATCATGGCAAGGGTCCCTCACGAATGCCTCTCACCTCCTTCTGAGCCTCCATAGCCCTGTGCACCAGCGTGGCCTCTTTCTTCTTCTCCAGCAGCCGAATGGATGGCGATGGGGATTGCTCCTCCGGCGCTGGGAATTTCCTGCCGTAAAGATACAAAAGTGTTCCCCGTGGGGCTGCCTGTGGCCGAGCCCGTGAGCTCAGTGCTGCCTGCCCATCGCAAGGGAGATGGCCTCGCCGTTCGCTCGGCCTGTGCCCTGGAGGCTCTGAGCTACTCGGGAGGGCTCAGGCAGCACCACGTGTGGATGAAGCCCAGGGCCCCATGAGCATGGAGACTGAATTCTACTCGTGCCAGGAGGGGAGGGGAAAGGTGGAGGGAGGGCAAGGGAAGGTGGGAGAGGGAAAGATGGTGGAGAGACAAGAAGGCAGGAGGGATATTGTGGAAGGACTGGAGGTGGGGAGGAAGGAGAGAAGGAGGTGGGTGTACGAGGCAGAGGAAGGTGGAATTGTGGAAGGCCACAGAAGTGGGGGGAGGGAGAGCAAGAGGATGGGAGGGGGAGGGGAGCGTGTTACTCACATCAGCAGCTTCAGGAGCTTCTGCCCATACTGCATGCGGAAATACTCCGACAGGTCCTCTTCCTCCATGGTGGTCATTTTGTCTGCTCCCCCGGCGAGCCCTGCTCTGGCCCCACCTATGCAGCCTCTCCCTGGGGCCCAGCTCAGCTGCCGTATGTGGGAGTCAGCGGGCTGGAGTGGGATGCACCCACAGTCCCTGAGCGCCTCCCTCCTGCTCTTCCCAAGGCCCTCTCTTCCCCTCCCTCCTTGTCGGAGCCCCCAGCAGACAGAGGCTTGGTGGCTGGCTCCACGTACCGTTGGAATCCATGGAACCCCAGCAGCCAGGGTTGGACAATGCCAGGTGGTTACTTAGCAACCTTAATGCTCCTGTCCCTTAAGGGGAAATTTGTTCCCATCTGGCTGGGCTGCAGGGAGCCACCACCCCAGTCCCCAGCTCCACTGCTGCATCCTCCCCTTCTCTTCCATGTCCCCTTGGGGAAGGGAGGAATCGGATGAGCCTCACAGGAGGCCCATGTCAGCAGGGCTGAAAGCCCGGTGCATAGCCTGTGCTCCTCCTGCTGGCCCCCATGCATCGTGTTGCTAAGCCTGTTGAGCTGGCAGTGGCCATCACATGAGAAAGGGGAGGAAGAGGGAAAGCTGTCAAGGGTTTAGCCATAACATATATGGTGGCTTTGTAAAGATGGAGCATTATTGCTGCCAGCGTTCGTGGGATGGCAGGGGGTTCCCTCACCCTGCACAGGTGACATTTCTCCAGGGTCACCACTCTCCGTGTCCTTTGCAACCATTGCAGTATTCCCAGCAGGAAAGGCAGCTCCTGCGTGTAGGCAGATGTGTCCAGGGGGAGGTGAGCATCAGATCGTTGTAAAATTAGATGTGGGTATGTGTATGTTAGTCACAGTTACAAGCAGTAGCACCTGTCTTTTAGCTCTGGAGGTTCCCAGTTCAATCTGTGTTGGCCAACATGGGGGCAATCACACACACACAGTAGATCTAAGGTATTTACTCAGAACAAAACACAGAGAAGCTTTGTGAAGACTCATGCTGTGATAAATAATAATATCCCAATGACATCCGAGCCATGCAAATGGAGCATTCCACTCCCTGACCAGAGAACTGGCTGGCTTTCATCCCCAGTTTTGTACCTTCTGAGACAGACCCTTTTGTTTCCTGACTGGCTGAACTTTACCCTGCCAGACTGGAGATGTGCCCGGCAGAGCACAGATCAGATCCCTCGCTTAGGAAGATTTCTCCCCACTTTACTACCCAGATTCACAACCTGAGGGGCCTGCTGAAGCCACAACTGTTTCAGGATACTCTGAGAGTGGCGCTGCCCGAAGCTGCTGCTTATCATTTATGCTAGGCCAAGAGGCTGTGCCCTTTTTCTTACTGATTCAGGAACCTTGCCCTAGTGATCAGACCTCTGTCACCTCCAGACTGAATTACTGCAACGTGCTCTACACGGAGTTATGTCTCAAGGCCACTCAGAGATAGCAGTGGGCACGGAACATGGCAACCAGCTGCTCGGAGAACCTCACAGGAAGCATATGACCCTAGTGCCCTTGGATCTGCACAGCTGCCTGTGGCTGCAGTTGAAGGTATTGTCTCTAACCTATGAAGTTATTTTCCAGTGGATCCTTTCAAACAGGTAGGTGCTCAGCAGCAAAGTGCTACGGCTCTGTGCTGATTAACAATGAGTGATTAACAAACAAGGCTGATAAAAAAAATTCTGTTGAAACCCTTTTTTCAATGTGAAGTTGGGTTTTCAAGGAAAAGAATTTTTTCGTGGTAGTTGGCTGCTTTCCTTCAACATTTGTGATTGTTTGTCAGTGTCATATAGGGGGCCCGGTCCTTGTCGGAAGGCAAGTGGGATCAGTCCCTGTGATAAATGAAGCAGGGATAGCTCCATTTTATGAACACCCAGCCAGCCAGTTAGCTGTAAAATCCCTCTTGGTGTCTGTTCTCTGCTTGCTTTACCTGTAAAGGGTTAACAAGCCCACAGGTAAAAAAGGAGTGGGCAGCTGACCAAAAGAGCCAATGGGAAGGCTAGAACTTTTTAAAATTGGAAAAGAAGCTTTCCCTTTGTGTCTGTTGTGTCTCTCCGGGAAAGAGGGCAGCAGAAATGGTGTGTAAAGCTTTAAGCCAGGTATGAAAAATCATCAGATCATACCTAGAA
>NW_020700955.1:0-5962 GCF_002925995.2 Terrapene triunguis | reverse complement strand
CCCCTACATTTGAACCCTAAAGTTCAAAGTGGGGATACAGCCTTGACATGTTGGCAGCGGTGGAGATCGTTTAAACCCAAAAGCCAGTAAGAGATTTTTTTTTCCTTCTAGCTGCTTGGAAAGCAGAGCTGAAGGTAGATGCATATCTTATCTCTTCTTGCCTGAAGGCATAGGTGTTAAGTTTTTTTTAACGAGGTCCTTTGTTAAGAGAAGGGTTCAAAGGGAGCAAACTTTGACTAACTGGTAAAGGTAATTTACAGGCTGAATTGTTTTTTTTTTTCTTTTTACATCCTCGGGAGTAGCTTGTTAGAAAGTCTCTGTTAACTCAGCAGCAGCCAGAGCTAAGTACATCCCAGTCTCAGTCAACTGCAGAGGGTGTGACCCAGCACAAGAAAACAGGAAAATGACTGCCAAAGAAGTAACTAACAAAATAGAACTGGCCAGACTAGAAGCAGAAGAAAACGAGAGAAAACATCAGAGACTGCTTGAAATTAAAAAACTCGAGGCAGAGCAGCATGAAAGAGAAGAAAAAGCCAAACAGGAGGCCCATGAAAGAGAAGAAAAAGCCAAACAGGAGGCCCACAAGAGAGAGATGGAACTGGAAGCAGCAAGGACTAGGCAGGATGCAGCAGACCATCCTAACAACTCCTCTCCAGGTACCACTTCCCATCCCAGGAAATTCCCCACCTACAAGGCAGGCGATGATACTGAGGCCTTCTTAGAAAATTTTGAAAGGGCCTGCCTTGGATACAGCATCCCTCTAACCCAGTACATGGTAGAGCTGAGACCGCAGCTCAGTGGACCCTTAGCAGAGGTGGCGGCTGAAATGCCTAAGGAACACATGAACAGTTATGAACTTTTTAAAAACAAGGCCAGAATCAGAATGGGGCTAACACCTGAGCATGCCCGTCGGCGGTTCAGAGCCCTAAGGTGGAAACCTGATGTGTCATTTACCCGACATGCCTACCACATTGGAAAAAATTGGGATGCCTGGATATCAGGAGCAAATGTTAAATCTACGGAAGAGTTGCCCTTCCTATTGCAAATGGAGCAGTTTTTAGAGGGTGTTCCTGAGGAAATAGAAAGGTACATCCTAGATGGGAAGCCCAAAACTGTAACCGAGGCGGGGGAGATTGGAGCCAAATGGGTGGAGGTGACAGAAAAGAAAAAAGCTAGTAGCAGTTGGAGCGAATATCAGAAGGGGCAAGCCGAAACAAAACCTTATCACCGGGGACAACCCAAGGCCCCACCCACATCCCAAGGGAAACCCCAGACGCCTTCTCACCCCACCCCACCAGTCTCCACCAACCAACATCGCCCCGGTGATACCTTAGCAGGGCGATGTTTTAAATGTAATTAACTGGGGCATATAAAGGCTCACTGCCCCAAGAACCCCAACCGATTACAGTTCATTACACCCCAGTCACACCAAAGATCCCCAGACCCAGATGCCTCTCTCATACCCTCGGAGCGAAGGGAAACCTTGAGAGTGGGCGGAAAGAAGGTTATCGCTTGGAGGGATACTGGGGCACAAGTGTCAACTATCCACCAATCCCTAGTGGACCCCAAACTCATCAACCCGGAGGCTACAGTGACAATTCAACCCTTCGTGTCACAGTCTGTAACCTTGCCTACAGCCCAGCTGCATGTCCAGTACAAGGGCTGGGCAGGAATGTGGACTTTTGCAGTCTATGACAATTATCCCATCCCCATGCTGCTGGGGGAAGACTTGGCCAACCATGTGAAGCTAGCCAAGAGGGTGGGAATAGTCACCCGCAGCCAGGCTAAGCAAGCTTTCACCCCCATCCCTGTTCCTGAGCCGTCCACCAGGGCCCCGTCTGTGTTACCGGAGACCCAAACCCAGGTGGTGGAACCGGATCCCCTGCCAAAGACTGCAACAGCCGTAGTGGATCCAATCCCAGAGACCCAGTCAAAGCCAGTCCCAGAACCGGAACTGGCAACGCAACCAGCACCAGAACCATTGCCAGCACTGAGTCCAGCGCTTGCAAAACCGTCTACAACTCCAATGCCAGAGGGCACCAGCGAGCCTGAACTGGCGGAAGCAGCAGATAACCCTACCCAAGAGGCTCAGCCAGAGCCTGAAATACCACCTAGTGCACCAGCGGACAGCGGTTCAGTCAATGGAAACAGCCCCAGCACCTGCATCGCTTCCAGAGGGACCAAACCCCAGTCCACAGTCCAAGGAGGAACTGATGTCTCCAGCATCAAGGGAACAGTTCCAGGCCGAGCAGGAAGCAGATGACAGCCTTCAGAAAGCTTGGGCGGCGGCGCGGAGCACCCCACCGCCTCTCAGCTCTTCTAACCGATCCCGGTTTGTTGTAGAACAAGGACTTTTATACAAGGAGACTCTTTCTGGTGGGCACCAGGAAGACTGGCATCCTCAAAGACAGTTGGTGGTTCCCACTAAGTATCGGGTAAAGCTCTTGAGCTTAGCCCATGATCATCCCCGTGGCCATTCTGGGGTGAACAGAACCAAAGACCGGTTGGGGAAGTCCTTCCACTGGGAAGGAATGGGCAAGGACGTTGCTAATTATGTCCGGTCTTGTGAGGTGTGCCAACGAGTGGGAAAGCCCCAAGACCAGGTTAAAGCCCCTCTCCAGCCACTACCCATAATTGAGGTCCCATTTCAGCGAGTAGCTGTGGATATTCTGGGTCCTTTCCCAAGGAAGACACCCAGAGGAAAGCAGTACGTACTGACTTTCATGGATTTTGCTACCCGATGGCTGGAAGCTGTACCCTTAAGCAACACCAAGGCTAAAAGTGTGTGCCAGGCATTAGCAGACATTTTTGCCAGGATAGGGTGGCCCTCCGACATCCTTACAGATTCGGGAACTATTTTCCTGGCAGGGAAAATGAAAAACCTGTGGGAAGCTCATGGGGTGAATCACTTGGTTGCCACCCCTCATCACCATCAAACCAATGGTCTGGTGGAGAGGTTTAATGGAACTTTGGGGGCCATGATACGTAAATTCGTAAATGAACACTCCAATGATTGGGACCTAGTGTTGCAGCAGTTGCTTTTTGCCTACAGGGCTGTTCCACATCCCAGTTTAGGGTTTTCACCATTTGAACTTGTGTATGGCCGCGAGGTTAAGGGGCCATTACAGTTGGTGAAGCAGCAATGGGAGGGGTTTACGCCTTCTCCAGGAACTAACATTCTAGACTTTGTAAGCAACCTACAAAACACCCTCCGACACTCTGTAGCCCTTGCTAAAGAAAACCTAAAGGATGCTCAGGAAGAGCAAAAGGCCTGGTATGATAAACATTCCAGAGAACGGTCCTTCAAAGTAGGAGACCAAGTCATGGTCTTAAAGGCGCTCCAGGCCCATAAAATGAAAGCGTCGTGGGAAGGACCATTCACGGTCCAGGAGCGCCTAGGAGCTGTTAACTATCTCATAGCCTCCCCCACCTCCAACATAAAGCCTAAGGTATACCATGTTAATTCTCTTAAGCCCTTTTATTCCAGAGAATTAAACGTTTGCCAGTTTACAGCCCAGGAAACAGATGACGCGGAGTGGCTGGCAGGTGTCTACTACGAAGGAAAAAGGAATGGTGGCGTGGAAGAGGTGAACCTCTCCACGACCCTGGGACGTCTGCAGCGACAGCAGATCAAGGAGCTGTGCACAAGCTTTGCACCGATTTTCTCAGCCACTCCAGGACGGACCGAACGGGCATACCACTCCATTGACACAGGTAATGCTCACCCAATTAGAACCCCACCCTACCGGGAGTCACCTCATGTCCAAGCTGCTATACAAAGGGAGATCCAGGACATGCTACAGATGGGTATAATCCGCCCCTCTAACAGTGCATGGGCATCTCCAGTGGTTCTAGTTCCCAAACCAGATGGGGAAATACGCTTTTGCGTGGACTACCGTAAGCTAAATGCTGTAACTCGTCCTGACAACTATCCAATGCCACGCACAGATGAGCTATTGGAAAAATTGGGACATGCCCAATTCATCTCTACTTTAGACTTAACCAAAGGGTACTGGCAAGTACCACTAGATGAACCCGCTAAGGAAAGGTCAGCCTTCGTCACCCAGGCAGGGGTGTACGAATTCAATGTACTCCCTTTCGGGTTGCAAAATGCACCCGCCACCTTCCAAAGACTTGCAGATGGTCTCCTAGCGGGATTGGGAGAATCTGCAGTTGCCTACCTCGATGATGTGGCCATTTTTTCTAATTCATGGACAGAACACCTGGAGCACCTGGAAAAAGTCTTCGAGCGCATCCGACAGGCAGGACTAACTGTTAAGGCTAAAAAGTGTCAAATAGGCCAAAACAGGGTGACTTACTTGGGGCACCAGGTGGGTCAAGGAACTATAAATCCCCTACAGGCCAAAGTGGATGCTATCCAAAAGTGGCCGGTTCCAAAGTCCAAGAAACAGGTCCAATCCTTCTTAGGCTTGGCCGGATATTATAGGCGATTTGTACCACACTACAGCCAAATCGCCGCCCCGCTGACAGACTTAACCAGAAAGAAACAGCCAAATGCAGTTCAGTGGACTGATAAGTGTCAAAAGGCCTTTAACCAGCTTAAGGCAACACTCATGTCTGACCCTGTGCTAAGGGCCCCAGACTTTGACAAACCGTTCCTAGTAACCACAGATGCTTCCGAGAGAGGCGTGGGAGCAGTTCTAATGCAGGAAGGACCGGATCAAGAATTCCATCCTGTCGTGTTTCTCAGCAAGAAACTGTCTGAGAGGGAAAGCCACTGGTCAATCAGCGAAAAGGAATGCTACGCCATTGTGTACGCGCTGGAAAAGCTACGCCCATATGTTTGGGGACGGCGTTTCCAACTACAAACAGACCATGCTGCGCTACAGTGGCTTCATACCGCCAAGGGAAATAACAAAAAACTTCTTCGATGGAGTTTAGCTCTCCAAGATTTTGATTTTGAAATACAACACATTTCGGGAGCTTCTAACAAAGTGGCTGATGCACTCTCCCGGGAAAGTTTCCCAGAGTTAACTGGTTAACCATTGTTCTTGAAATGAAACATATTGTTAGTTTTTATATAATCAGTAGTATGTCTAAAGATACATGTGTCTTATTAACTCTGTTTTCTCCTAGAACTCCAGGAAGAAATCACAGCCAGTGTGGAACCGAACGTCCAACACTATCTGTGATTTGGGGGGTGTGTCATAACTATTAAGGGAAGGGTAACAGCTCTCTGTGTACAGAGACTCCAAATCCTTTTACCTGTAAAGGGTTAAGAAGCTCGGGTAACCTGGCTGACACCTGACCCGAAGGACCAATAAGGGGGCAAGATACTTTCAAATCTAGGGGGGGAAAGGCTTTTGTGTGTGCTCTTTGTTTTAAGGGGTGGTTCGCTCTTGGGACTGAGAGGGACCAGACATCAATCCAGGTTCTCCCCATCTTTCTAAACAAGTCTCTCCTATTTCAAACTAGTAAGTAAAAGACAGGCAAGGCATCTTAGATTTACTTTGTTTTCTCAACTTGTAAATGTACCTTTTTACCAGAGTGTGTATCTTTGTTTGCTGTACTTTGAACCTAAGACAGAGGGGGGTCCTCTGAGCTCTTTAAGTTTGATTACCCTGTAGCTATTTTCCATACTGATTTTACAGAGATGATTTTTACCTTTTTCTTTAATTAAAAGCCTTCTTTTTTAAGAACCAGATTGATTTCTCCTTGTTTTAAGATCCAAGGGGGTTTGGATCTGTATTCACCAGAAGTTGGTGAAAGGAGGGTGGGAGGAAGGAGGGGGGATGGTTAATTTCTCCTTGTTTTAAGATCCAAGGGGGTTTGGGTCTGTGTTCACCAGGGAATTGGTGAAAGGTTTCTCAAGGCTTCCCAGGGAGGGAATTCTTGTGATGGTGACAGCGGACCAAAGCTAAGCTGGTAGATAAGCTTAGAAGTTTTCATGCAGGCCCCTACATTTGAACCCTAAAGTTCAAAGTGGGGATACAGCCTTGAC
>NW_020700954.1:0-3871 GCF_002925995.2 Terrapene triunguis | reverse complement strand
TACTTTCTATGCCAATATCTAAGTCGTTAATGAAGATATTGAACAGATTAAGCTTGATGATGTCAAGCTGCTTTCTACAGCGTTTTGCTCTGAATAGTCTTTCCTTTCTGCTGATTGGTTGTTTGCTTCAATCACCCTCCTCCTCATTTCCCCCCTCAAGTCTCTTCACAAAAGCCTCACTCTCCTCTGCACTCCATAGGCCTCTTTATCATTCCCTCCATACTCTCCCCATCTTTCCTTCCTATCCCCCCTCCCATTGTTTTTCCTTTATGTTAATCCCTTCCTGTTATCCCTTCTTTCACATCCTTGCTGTGTACCACATATAATACAATGTAAAATAAACAGAATCCTACCCCAAAATGACAAAACCTACAAAAACTAAACAAGGAAATCATAGCTCTACCATGAAGCTTGCAAACCATCACTGTTTGTTCTACTTGTGTGTTATATCCCTTTCCCCCATCCTGTGTTTATCTTATCTTTTGAGATTGTAAGCGATTCAGGGCAGAGACTGTCTCTCACTGTGTGTTTATACAGCACCTAGCACAAGGAGACCCTAATCTTGTTTGAGGCCTCTAGGTGCTATACTAATAAAACAAATAACAATTCTGATTTGACCTGATTTATACACTGGTGACTCAATACAAATGACATTGTAGGATTTCATATTTTTTGTTATTTCATGACTTATAATTGCGCAATAGGATTTGCAATTACTTTGAAGGTGCTACACCCTGATTTACACAGGTGAGAGGAAAATCAGGTTCGTCACTGGTATTCTTTTGTATCCCTCAACATACAAAGCCAAGTTTTCTTGGTATCATGAGTCTAGCTACAAGAACAAACAGCAAGAAGGTTTCCTTTCATGACTTTCTTCGTTGTTTGCATATCATGGGCTTTCCTGCTGGTAGAGCAATTTTTTTAAACTGAATCACCATAAAAATAACTAGAGAACATAAGAACAGCCATACAAGGTCAGACTAATTGAGCTAATGAATAGAGCTAGCTGAATAGTACAAAAAGATCTTTTAATATTTATGTGACTAAATGTGCTGAGTTCTCTGCTGTTATTTATGGAATTTGTAATTATTTAGATGACCAAGAGTTTATTCATGAAAACACCTGGAGCCAAAGATTAACAAATTTTAGCATAAATACTCATCCCCCCCTTTTTTTCCACTGGGAAAGTGTTATTGATAGTCACCAGTTCAAAATGTTTTATTACTAATCAGGGAGAATGATCCTACTTAATTTAGGTGACCAGTGACACCCCATGACTAACAGTGAAAAGTCACAAAAAACTGGGAACAGCCCCAGAGACTAAAGTGTCTTTGCATAAACTATTCAGTTATTACTTATGAATAACAAATACAATCACAGAAATAAGTCTGTGAATGACTCATGTTCAGAATAAGCCAAAATTCATTGGACAAATCTTTCATAATAACAAATAATTTAAGCAGCTCTAAAAATAATGTTGGGTTTTTCCTTATGGGAAGTTAAAAAAAGGGGAATAAAAAGATCAGAGAAGGCTGGATTGTAACCTTACAATCCAGTCCAAATAAGGCAGTGCATAGCTGTGGTGCCCCAGCAGCAGACCATGAACCAGACCGTGACTGAATCACAATCTGATACTTCCCCTATGAAGCTCCACCAGCTTTTCTGCTAGTGCATCTTCCCCCATTTGCCCCAGCTCCAAGGTGTTGGCTGGTACATTTGAGGGTAGAGCTCATAAGCCCAGCAACAGCTGCTCTTCTCCCCATCTTGGCTCTGGTGTAAGTCACCCATGACTTACCACTCATAACTGAGCCCAAAATTTGCAAACCTGTGAAGTACCTGTGGGTTCTTCCACTCTCTGATCTGCTTAAATTATTTAACACCTACATCTCATTTGGTCTTTTTTTCCTCTGTATTTAGTGTCCCTTTCCCCATTGGACCAATGTAACTGGTTTTGAAAGTACAGTGTCCTCAATGCCATAGTTTTAGAAAATGAAGTGCTCTAAGAATTCACCTTGTTGTTTGTAATCTGCAATATCCCACTTTTTGAATATTCTTCTTGCCCGGCTCCACTGTTAACCTGTTTCTTTCAACAATCTCTGCCCTAAACTTCCTATAATACATTCAGACTTACTAAGATTCCATCTGTTGTGTGGCACCGTACTAAATCCATTCCTCCAGGTAAATCACGTCTACCACCAATTCAGTAATGTACCCCCAAGAATTCAAGCAAATTTATCAGACATGATCTTTCTTTTATCAATCCATGTGGAGTGACCTTTAATAAATTAGCTACAACTGAGTTCCTTATTGGTTGATACAGAAATTGAATGAAAGAGTAATATGCAACATATCTACAAACACACCCCAGCCTGATTTCCGCCTCTTAATGTGCTCCAGTCAATGTCTGGGTAGAAGAACTCTCATTATGATTACTCTGCCCCTTGAAAACTCCCACTGAACTCATTAAGATTTGGTGTAGAAAAGATAAATGGGTAGAGGGCTGGTTTTAGACACGCTGGGCCAGATTCTGATCTCAGTTATGCTGTTATAAATCTAATATATCTCCATTGACTTCAGCAGAATTAGTCTGGATTTAAAAAAAAATGTGAGATCAGATTCTGCTCCATTGGTTTCAACAGGAGAATTAACTTAAATTACAAAGTGAAAATTCTGAATTATGCAACCTGACCCAAAACTCACTGAAGTCATTGAGAGTCTTCCACTTGAGTTCCATGGTCTTTGGATCAAATCAGAGCATGAATCTAGCCAGAACACACTGGAACACCATTCTGGCACTATTTTGTTAAGGACTCGAGCAAAGGAGGAAAGCCGTATATGGGCAAATCCTCAGTTAGTGTAAATCAGCATAACTCCATTGACTGGCATGGAGCTATGCTGACTTATATCAACCAAGGATCTGGTTCATAATTTTATTTTAGAGAAACAAACCCATTGAGAATATCACTAGAGTTTCTTACTAAGCATTGTTGATTATGGGTAATATATTCAGTACATAAGAACATAACATAAGAACATAAGAACGGCTGTACTGGGTCAGACCAAAGGTCCATCCAGCCCAGTATCCTGTCTGCTGACAGTGGCCAATGCCAGGTGCCCCAGAAAGAGTGAACCTAACAGGTAATGATCAAGTGATCTCTCTCCTGCCATCCATCTCCACCCTCTGACAAGCAGAGGCTAGGGACACCATTCCTTACCCATCCTGGCTAATAGCCGTTAATGGACTTAACCTCCATGAATTTATCTAGTTCTCTTTTAAACCCTGTTATAGTCCTAGCCTTCACAACCTCCTCAGGCAAGGAGTTCCACAGGTTGACTGTGCACCATGTGAAGAAGAACTTAGATTCATAGATTCATAGATTCTAGGACTGGAAGGGACCTCGAGAGGTCATCGAGTCCAGTCCCCTGCCCGCATGGCAGGACCAAATACCATCTAGACCATCCCTGATAGACACTTATCTAACCTACTCTTAAATATCTCCAGAGATGGAGATTCCACAACCTCCCTAGGCAATCTATCCCAGTGTTTAACCACCCTGACAGTTAGGAACTTTTTCCTAATGTCCAACCTAGACCTCCCTTGCTGCAGTTTAAGCCCATTGCTTCTTGTTCTATCCTCAGAGGCTAAGGTGAACAAGTTTTCTCCCTCCTCCTTATGACACCCTTTTAGATACCTGAAAACTGCTATCATGTCCCCTCTCAGTCTTCTCTTTTCCAAACTAAACAAACCCAATTCTTTCAGCCTTGCTTCATAGGTCATGTTCTCAAGACCTTTAATCATTCTTGTTGCTCTTCTCTGGACCCTTTCCAATTTCTCCACATCTTTCTTGAAATGCGGTGCCCAGAACTGGAC
>NW_020700953.1:934-6054 GCF_002925995.2 Terrapene triunguis | reverse complement strand
CCCTACATTTGTACCCTAAAGTTCAAAGTGGGGATACAGCCTTGACATGGTGGCGCAGCGGTGGAGATCGTTTTAAACCCAAAAGCCAGTAAGAGATTTTTTTTTCCTTCTAGCTGCTTGGTGAGCAGAGCTGAAGGTAGATGCATATCTTATCTCTCCTTGCCTGAAGGCAGAGGTGTTAAGTTTTTTTAACAAGGTCCTTTGTTAAGAGAAGGGTTCAATCAGTGAGCAAACTTTGAACTGGTAAAGGTAATTTACAAGCTGAATTGTTTTTTTTTTCTTTTTACATCCTCGGAAGTAGCTAGTTAGAAAGTCTCTGTTAACTCAGCAGCACTCAGCAGGAGCCTGAGCTAAGTACATCCCAGTTTCAGTCAACTGCAGAGGGGTGTGACCCAGCACAAGAAAACAGGAAAATGACTACCAAAGAAGCAGCTAACAAACTAGAACTGGCCAGACTAGAAGCAGAAGAAAATGAGAAAAAACATCAGAGACTGCTTGAAATTAAAAAACTCAAAGAAAAAGCCAAAGAGGAGGCCCACAAGAGAGAGATGGAGCTGGAAAAAGCCAAAGAGGAGGCCAAACAGGAGGCCCACAAGAGAGAGATGGAGCTGAAAGAAAAAGAGATGGAACTGGAAGCAGCAAGGACTAGGCAGGATGCATCAGACCATCCTAACAACTCCTCTCCAGGTACCACTTCCCATCCCAGGAAATTCCCCACCTACAAGGCAGGCGATGATACTGAGGCCTTCTTAGAAAATTTTGAAAGGGCCTGCCTTGGATACCGCATCGCTGCAGACCAGTACATGGTAGAGCTGAGGCCGCAGCTCAGTGGACCCTTAGCAGAGGTGGCGGCTGAAATGCCTAAGGAACACATGAACAGTTATGAACTTTTTAAAAACAAGGCCAGACTCAGAATGGGGCTAACACCCGAGCATGCCCGTCGGCGGTTCAGAGCCCTAAGGTGGAAACCAGATGTGTCATTTACCCGGCATGCCTACCACATTGACAAAAATTGTGATGCCTGGGTATCAGGAGCAAATGTTAAATCTCTGGAAGATCTGCTTTCCCTAGTAAAAATGGAGCAGCTTTTAGAGGGTGTTCCTGAGGAAATAGAAAGGTACATCCTAGATGGGAAGCCCAAAACTGTAACCGAGGCGGGGGAGATTGGAGCCAAATGGGTGGAGGTGACAGAAAAGAAAAAAGCTAGTAGCAGTTGGAGCGAATATCAGAAGGGGCAAGCCGAAACAAAACCTTACCACCGGGGACAACCCAAGGCCCCACCCACATCCCAAGGGAAACCCCAGACGCCTTCTCACCCCACCACACCAGTCTCCATCAACCAACATCGCCCCGGTGATACCTTAGCAGGGCGATGTTTTAAATGTAATGAACTGGGGCATATAAAGGCTCACTGCCCCAAGAACCCCAAACGATTACAGTTCATTACACCCCAGTCACACTAAAGAGCCCCAGACCCAGATGCCTCTCTCATACCCTCGGAGCGAAGGGAAACCTTGAGAGTGGGCGGAAAGAAGGTTATCGCTTGGAGGGACACAGGGGCACAAGTGTCAACTATCCACCAATCCCTAGTGGACCCCAAACTCATCAACCCGGAGGCTACAGTGACAATTCAACCCTTCGTGTCACAGTCTATAACCTTGCCTACAGCCAAGTTGCATGTCCAGTACAAGGGCTGGTCAGGAATGTGGACTTTTGCAGTCTATGACAATTATCCCATCCCCATGCTACTGGGGGAAGACTTGGCCCACCATGTAAAGCTAGCCAAGAGGGTGGGAATAGTCACTCGCAGCCAGGCTAAGCAAGCTTTCACCCCCATCCCTGTTCCTGAGCCGTCCACCAGGGCCCCGCCTTTGTTACCGGAGACCCAAATACAGGTGGTGGAACCGGATCCCCTGCCAACGACTGCAACAGCCGTAGTGGGTCCAATCCCAGAGACCCAGCCAAAGCCAGTCCCAGAACCGGAACTGGCAACGCAACCAGCACCAGAACAATTGCCGGCACTGAGTCCAGCGCTTGCAAACCCGTCTACAACTCCAATGCCAGAGGGCACCAGTGAGCCTGAACTGGCGGAAGCAGCAGATAACCCTACCCAAGAGGCTCAGCCAGAGCCTGAGATACCACATAGTGCACCAGCGGACAGCGGTTCACAGTCAATGGAAACAGCCCCAGCACCTGCATCGCTTCCAGAGGGACCAAGCCCCAGTCCACAGTCCAAGGAGGAACTGATGTCTCCAGCATCAAGGGAGCAGTTCCAGGCCGAGCAGGAAGCAGATGACAGCCTTCAGAAAGCTTGGGCGGCGGCGCGGAGCACCCCACCGCCTCTCAGCTCTTCTAACCGATCCCGGTTTGTTGTAGAAAAAGGACTTTTATACAAGGAGACTCTTTCTGGTGGGCACCAGGAAGACTGGCATCCTCAAAGACAGTTGGTAGTTCCCACTAAGTATCGGGTAAAGCTCTTGAGCTTAGCCCATGATCATCCCAGTGGCCATTCTGGGGTGAACAGAACCAAAGACCGGTTGGGGAAGTCCTTCCACTGGGAGGGAATGGGCAAGGACGTTGCTAATTATGTCCGGTCTTGTGAGGTGTGCCAACGAGTGGGAAAGCCCCAAGACCAGGTTAAAGCCCCTCTCCAGCCACTACCCATAATTGAGGTCCCATTTCAGCGAGTAGCTGTGGATATTCTGGGTCCTTTCCCAAAGAAGACACCCAGAGGAAAGCAGTACGTACTGACTTTCATGGATTTTGCTTCCCGATGGCCGGAAGCTGTACCCTTAAGCAACACCAAGGCTAAAAGTGTGTGCCAGGCATTAGCAGACATTTTTGCCAGGGTAGGTTGGCCCTCCGACATCCTTACAGATTCGGGAACTAATTTCCTGGCAGGGAACATGAAAAACCTGTGGGAAGCTCATGGGGTGAATCACTTGGTTGCCACCCCTCATCACCATCAAACCAATGGTCTGGTGGAGAGGTTTAATGGAACTTTGGGGGCCATGATACGTAAATTCGTAAATGAACACTCCAATGATTGGGACCTAGTGTTGCAGCAGTTGCTTTTTGCCTACAGGGCTGTACCACATCCCAGTTTAGGGTTTTCACCATTTGAACTTGTGTATGGCCGCGAGGTTAAGGGGCCATTACAGTTGGTGAAGCAGCAATGGGAGGGGTTTACGCCTTCTCCAGGAACTAACATTCTAGACTTTGTAAGCAACCTACAAAACACCCTCCGACACTCTTTAGCCCTTGCTAAAGAAAACCTAAAGGATGCTCAGGAAGAGCAAAAGGCCTGGTATGATAAACATTCCAGAGAACGGTCCTTCAAAGTAGGAGACCAAGTCATGGTCTTAAAGGCGCTCCAGGCCCATAAAATGGAAGCGTCGTGGGAAGGACCATTCACGGTCCAGGAGCGCCTAGGAGCTGTTAACTATCTCATAGCCTCCCCCACCTTCAACATAAAGCCTAAGGTATATCATGTTAATTCTCTTAAGCCCTTTTATTCCAGAGAATTAAACGTTTGCCAGTTTACAGCCCAGGAAACTGATGACACGGAGTGGCCTGCAGGTGTCTACTATGAAGGAAAAAGGAATGGTGGCGTGGAAGAGGTGAACCTCTCCACGACCCTGGGATGTCTGCAGCGACAGCAGATCAAGGAGCTGTGCACAAGCTTTGCACCGATTTTCTCAGCCACTCCAGGACGGCATACCACTCCATTGACACAGGTAATGCTCACCCAATTAGAACCCCACCCTACCGGGAGTCACCTCATGCCCAAGCTGCTATACAAAGGGAGATCCAGGACATGCTACAGATGGGTATAATCCGCCCCTCTAGCAGTGCATGGGCATCTCCAGTGGTTCTAGTTCCCAAACCAGATGGGGAAATACGCTTTTGCATGGACTACCGTAAGCTAAATGCTGTAACTCGTCCTGACAACTATCCAATGCCACGCACAGATGAGCTATTGGAGAAATTGGGACATGCCCAATTCATCTCTACTTTAGACTTAACCAAGGGGTACTGGCAAGTACCACTAGATGAACCCGCTAAGGAAAGGTCTGCCTTCGTCACCCAGGCAGGGGTGTATGAATTCAATGTACTCCCTTTCGGGTTGCGAAATGCACCTGCCACCTTCCAAAGACTTGTAGACGGTCTCTTAGCGGGATTGGGAGAATCTGCAGTTGCCTACCTCGATGATGTGCCATTTTTTCTGATTCATGGACAGAACACCTGGAGCACCTGGAAAAAGTCTTCGAGCGCATCCGACAGGCAGGACTAACTGTTAAGGCTAAAAAGTGTCAAATAGGCCAAAACAGAGTGACGTACCTGGGGCACCAGGTGGGTCGAGGAACTATAAATCCCCTACAGGCCAAAGTGGATGCTATCCAAAAGTGGCCGGTTCCAAAGTCAAAGAAACAGGTCCAATCCTTCTTAGGCTTGGCCGGATATTATAGATGATTTGTACCACACTACAGCCAAATCGCCGCCCCACTGACAGACCTAACCAGAAAGAAACAGCCAAATGCAGTTCAGTGGACTGATGAGTGTCAAAAGGCCTTTAACCAGCTTAAGGCAACACTCATGTCTGACCCTGTGCTAAGGGCCCCAGACTTTGACAAACCGTTCCTAGTAACCACAGATGCGTCCGAGCGAGGCATGGGAGCAGTTTTAATGCAGGAAGGACCGGATCAAGAATTCCATCCTGTCGTGTTTCTCAGCAAGAAACTGTCTGAGAGGGAAAGCCACTGGTCAATCAGCGAAAAGGAATGCTACGCCATTGTGTACGCGCTGGAAAAGCTACGCCCATATGTTTGGGGACGGCGTTTCCAACTACAAACAGACCATGCTGCGCTACAGTGGCTTCATACCGCCAAAGGAAATAACAAAAAACTTCTTCGGTGGAGTTTAGCTCTCCAAGATTTTGATTTTGAAATACAACACATTTCAGGAGCTTCTAACGAAGTGGCTGATGCACTCTCCCGGGAAAGTTTCCCAGAGTTAACTGGTTAACAATTGTTCTTAAAATGAAACATATTGTTAGTTTTTATATAATCAGTAGTATGTCTAAAGGTACATGTGTCTTATTAACTCTGTTTTCTCCTAGA
>NW_020700953.1:0-834 GCF_002925995.2 Terrapene triunguis | reverse complement strand
ACGTCCAACACTATCTGTGATTTGGGGGGCGTGTCATAACTATAAAGGGAAGGGAAACAGCTCTCCTGTGTACAGAGACTCCAAATCCTTTTACCTGTAAAGGGTTAAGAAGCTCGGGTAACCTGGCTGACACCTGACCCCAAGGACCAATAAAGGGACAAGATACTTTCAAATCTTGGGGGGGGAAAGGCTTTTGTGTGTGCTCTTTGTTTTAAGGGGTTGTTCGCTCTTGGGACTGAGAGGGACCAGACATCAATCCAGGTTCTCCCCATCTTTCCAAACAAGTCTCTCCTATTTCAAACTTGTAAGTAAAAAGCCAGGCAAGGCGTCTTAGATTTACTTTGTTTTCTCAACTTGTAAATGTACCTTTTACCAGAGGGTTTATCTTTGTTTGCTGTACTTTGAACCTAAGACAGAGGGGGGTCCTCTGAGCTCTTTAAGTTTGATTACCCTGTAAAGTTATTTTTCATACTGATTTTACAGAGATGATTTTTACCTTTTTCTTTAATTAAAAGCCTTCTTTTTAAGAACCAGATTGATTTCTCCTTGTTTTAAGATCCAAAGGGGGTTTGGATCTGTATTCACCAGGAGTTGGTGAAAGGAGGGTGGGAGGAAGGAGTGGGGATGGTTAATTTCTCCCTGTTTTAAGATCCCGGGGGGTTTGGATCTGTGTTCACCAGAGAATTGGTGAAAGGTTTCTCAAGGCTTCCCAGGGAGGGAATTCTTGAGATGGTGGCAGCGGACCAGAGCTAAGCTGGTAGATAAGCTTAGAAGTTTTCATGCAGGCCCCTACATTTGTACCCTAAAGTTCAAAGTGGGGATACAGCCTTGACA
>NW_020700952.1:0-5319 GCF_002925995.2 Terrapene triunguis | reverse complement strand
CCCCTGCTCTGGTCACTCAGGGAACAGAAAACTACTCATCCAGTGACCAGTATATTTGCCCTCTACCAGACTCCTGTACCCCACTGGTCTGGGTCTGTCACATATACCTCCCCCCTGCTCAACGCCAAGGGGTTGGGAAGCTTGGGACGCCAGACAGTGCACACGTGACAAGCCATCGGCATTGCCATGACTGCTCCCTGCTCTGTGTTGCACACGGAACTGGAAAGATTGGAGGGATAAGAACCATCTGGTCACCCTTGTGTTCTTCTCCTTGTTCCGCTGCATCCATTGAAGAAGGGCATGGTCGGTTACGAGGACAAATCTGCGCCCGAGCAGGTTGTAGCGCAATGTTTCCATGGCCCATTTTACAGCGAGGCATTCTCTCTCCACCACTGCATATTTTTGTTCCCTTGGAAGGAGTTTCCGACTGAGGTATAGAATTGGGTGTTCCTCCTCCCCGACCATCTGTGATAGAACGGCCCCCAACCCTACTTCTGACGCATCCGTCTGCAGGATAAACTCCTTGGTGAAATCAGGGGCTATCAGTACGGGGTTACTGCAGAGGGCAGTCCGTAGATCTGTGAATGCTTCCTCTGCTGCGTCAGACCATCTCACCAGATCAGGTCCACGGGCTTTCACTAGGTCTGTCAGGGGGCTTGCCCTTGTGGAAAAGTGGGGGATAAATCGTCGGTAATACCCCACCACACCTAGGAACGCCCGGACTTGTTTCTTGCGACTTGGTCGGGGCCAATTTTGGATGGCCTCTAACTTGTTCACTTGGGGTTTTACCAAACCTTTTCCCACAATGTAGCCAAGATATTTGGCCTCTGTAAACCCTACAGCGCACTTGGCAGGGTTTGCTGTAAGGCCAGCTCGCCTGAAGGTATCGAGGACTGCCTCCACCTTCTCCAGGTGGGTTTCCCAGTCTGGGGTATGAATGACCACATCGTCCAAGTAGGCAGCAGCATAACTGTTATGCGGGCATAATAGCTTGTCCATGAGGCGCTGGAAGGTAGCTGGGGCCCCATGTAGTCCAAAAGGGAGGACAGTATATTGAAAAAGACCCTCTGGTGTAGAGAACGCAGTCTTTTCCTTTGCGTCTTCTGCACGGGGAATCTGCCAGTACCCCTTTGTCAAGTCTAGGGTAGTCAAGTACCGGGCATTACCCAGACGGTCCACTAGCTCATCTATGCGAGGTATGGGATACGCGTCGAACTAGGATACTTCGTTTAGTCGCCGGAAGTCATTGCAAAATCTTGTGGTGCCATCAGGTTTGGGCACCAGCACGACTGGGCTGGACCACTGACTGTGGGATTCTTCGATGATCCCGAACTCCAGCATTTTTTTTACTTCTGCTTTTATTTCCTCCCTTTTTGCCGCTGGCACCCGATAGGGCCTCATTGTTACTCTGGCCCCAGGGTTCGTGACGATGTGGTGATATGTCTCGGTTGTTCGACCCGGTTTTGTCGAGAACACATCTTGGTTCCAGAAGATCATCTCAGACACCTCATTCTTCTGGTCTGGTGTTAAATCGGGAGACACTCTCACCTGTTTGGAAGTCTTGTTTTCCTGGGTTAGGTCTTTTTGGACCATTGTGCATGCCTCTTGTGCATGCCAGGGTTTCAGAAGGTTAACGTGATAAATCTATTCTTGTTTTCTGCGTCCTGGCTGCCGCACCTTGTAGGTTACTTCCCCCACGGGTTCAACCACCTCATAGGGCTCCTGCCATTGGGCCAGAAGCTTGCTTTCTGCCGTGGGTACCAACACCATAACCCGATCCCCTGGTTGGAACTGTCGCACTTTTGCCTGGCGATTGTAATGGGTTCGCTGGGCCTCCTGTGCCTTCTCCAAATGTTCCCGTACAATAGGGGTAACCCGGGCTATCCGGTCTAGCATCTGCATTACATACTCTATTATATTTCTCCCCTCATTGGGTTCCTCTTCCCAGATCTCTTTGGCGATATCTAGTATGCCACGGGGGTGACGTCCGTATAATAACTCGAAGGGGGAAAATCCAATTGAGGCCTGTGGTACCTCCCGGATAGCGAACATAAGGTAGGGTAGTAGGGTGTCCCAATCCTTCCCATCCCGACTTACCACCTTACTTATCATAGCCTTGAGGGTTCGGTTAAACCTTTCTACCAACCCATCAGTCTGCGGATGGTAGACCGAAGTTCTCGGGGTATGTATATGGAGCAGCGTACAGAGGTCCTTCATTAGCTTCGACATAAATGGGGTTCCTTGGTCGGTTAATATCTCCTTTGGTAGCCCCATTCGGGCAAAGATCCCCACCAGCTCTTTGGCTATAGTTTTAGAGGCCGTGTTCCGCAGGGGGACGGCTTCTGGGTAGCGAGTAGCATAGTCCAAAACAACAAGTATATATTGGTGGCCCCGAGCCGTCTTCTCCAGGGGTCCCACTAGGTCCATGGCTATTTGCTCGAAGGGGACCTCTATGATGGGAAGGGCTACTAAAGGTGCCCTCAAGAGGGGACGGGGACTGTGCAGCTGACACTCCGGGCAGGAGGCACAGTACCTCCGCACTTCTTCATGTACTCCGGGCCAGAAGAACCGTCGTAGGACTCGTGCCACGGTCTTCTCTACCCCCAAATGCCCCCCAAAAAGATGACTATGAGCCAGACTTAATACAGCGTTCTGGTGTTTTTGAGGTACTAGGATCTGCTGTACCTTCTGCCCCTGTACTGGTGCAACCCGGTATAAGAGATCCTTCTTCATTATGAAGTAGGGTCCTGGTCCCTGGGTTTTTCCTTCCACGGGGACCCCATCTATTTCAGTCACCTCCTTCCTAATGTTGTCATACCTTGGGTCTTCTGCCTGGTCCCGTCCAAAATTTCATCTCCCGGGGCTAATCTGCCCAAGATCTAGGGGCCCAGTCTCTGTTGCCTCTACTGGTTCAGAAGCATTAGGGTGGGGGTCAGACTCAGGTGCTTCTCCCTCCTGCGTGGCCTCCTTTTCAGCTGTGCGGGTCCGCCTACCTACAAGAGCGACCCTCTGGCTTTGGGTTAGTATTCGAGTTCCCAAGGCCTTAGCTGCCCTTCTTTCCCTTTTTGTCTTTCTACCCTGTCTGGGAGTGGAGAACAAATCTGGGGATATTTCAGAGAAGATTGGGGGTTGACAGTCTGCTGTGGATGCCTCACCAATTTTAGGGTCCCCATCTTTCTCCAATCCCCCTACCGGGAGTAAGTTTCCAAACCTTGGGAAGTCCCTCCCTATGAGCACCGGGTATGGGAGTTTAGGGACTACACCTGCTGCTACCTCAGTAGTGTTCCCTTGGATCTCGATTTTTACTGGGATGGTGGGGTAGTAACTAACTGTCCCATGGACACATGTTATCCCCGTACGTTTAGCCTGCAGCAGCTGACTACGCTTCACGAGCTTCCCTGAGATAAACGTGATAGCACTCCCCGAATCAACCAGTGCCATGGTCCCTACCCCATTTAGTTTCACTGGTCTGGTATACATATGGGGGGTTAGTGAGACCCCCACAAGGTGGATTAGGGAGCATGGATCTGCCCAGTTCCCCAGGTTACACTGCATAGGCTCCTCAGCATTGGGACACTGTGCAGCTATGTGTCCCCACTCCCCGCAGGCATAACATCTGTATGGAGCCCTAGGCGTTCCCCGGTCTCTTGGTTTGGGCAGTCTAACATCACGATTCTCTTCTCCCTCAGTGCTCCGACTCTTTGTGGCCTCTGATGGGCCTTCAGCCTCTCTCTGTTTCCACCTGGGCCCTCCTGGTGGCCCAGTCACCCGAACTTTAGGGCTTGGTGCTGCTAGTTTAACCTGGGGTGCCTCTTCCTTAACTGGTCGGGTCAGCTCCCTCACTGTCCTTCGCCTCTCTACCAGGGCGACAACCTCATCATAGGTGGAGGGTTCGTTCTGGCTTACCCAGGCACGAAGGTCTGGTGGTAGTCCCCTCATGTATCGGTCGATGACCAGAACCGCTAGTATCTCTTCCGGACTCCAGGACTCTGTTTGCAACCACTTTCGTGCGAGATGGATGAGGTCATACAATTGGGACCGCGGGGTTTTGTCTTCCTGATACCTCCAACCGTGATACTGCTGGGCCCGCACTGCTGTCGTTACCCCAGATCTGGCCAGGATCTCTGCTTTCAGCTGGGGGTAGTCTGCCGCAGCCTCTTCAGGCAGATCATGGTAGGCCTTCTGGGCCTCCCCTCACAGGAATGGGGCAAGGATGCCAGACCACTGATCTCGAGGCCAGGCCTCCCGTAGGGCTGTCCTCTCAAAGGCCAGAAGGTATGCCTCTACATCATCCTCCCGTGTCATTTTCTGCAGCCAATGGCTGGCCCGTATGAGCCGCGTCCCATCATGGCTGCGATTCAGCTCTGTAAGGGACTTTACCTGGTTTACCAGTTCCCGCAACATAGCTCGGTCTTGAGAAGCCTGGTCCATCAGCAGGCGATTAGTCTCTTGCTGCAGCCGCACTGCCTCCTGTTGGGCGGCTGCCTGGACACGGGTAGCCTCCTGCTGGGCCGCCGTAGCTTGTATCAGTGCCCGCACTACGTCATCCATTGTGGTGGGGAAAAAAATAAACCCTCTTTTTTTTTTGTTTTGTTTTGTTTTTTGTTCTTTGTTTGTTTTGTTGTTGTTGTGGTGGTGGTTTTGTTTTAAATCACCCTCCTTCTTCCGCCGCGCTGTGCACCCCAAGATCCCACTCCTAACACCAGTGTGACAAAGTTCCTCCTCTATCTTGGTGGGTCCTGCGCTTATTGGCGGATTTTCTTGCCTCAGAGATTCACCATGTGGGTTGGGGAACAGCCCAGAGACCTTCCCCTCTGGAAGAACCCACAGTCCAGGTCAATTGGGAGGTTTGGGGGGAACCCGGGCCCGCCCTCTACTCCGGGTTCCAGCCCAGGGCCCTGTGGACTGCAGCTGTCTATAGTGCCTCCTGTAACAGCTGCATGACAGCTACAACTCCCTGGGCTACTTCCCCATGGCCTCCTCCAAACACCTTCCTTATTCTCACCACAGGACCTTCCTCCTGGTGTCTGATAACGCTTGTGCTCCTCAGTCCTCCAGCAGCACACCCTCTCACTCTCAGCTCCTTGTGCCTCTTGCTCCCAGCTCCTCACACTCGCACCACAAACTGAAGTGAGCTCCTTTTTAAAACCCAGGTGCCCTGATTAGCCTGCCTTAATTGATTCTAGCAGCTTCTTCTTAATTGGCTCCAGGTGTCCTAATTAGCCTGCCTGCCTTAACTGGTTCTAGCAGGTTCCTGATTACTCTAGTGCAGCCCCTGCTCTGGTCACTCAGGGAACAGAAAACTACTCATCCAGTGAC
>NW_020700951.1:0-7450 GCF_002925995.2 Terrapene triunguis | reverse complement strand
TCAACAGGAGAAAGCAGAAGCACCACCCTGGTAGCATCTGACAACACTGGTGACCCCGACCGCTGATCTGGTGAGTAAGCAAAACTGCTGTGGTAAGAATCGCTATCTAACATGGCAGTAAACCTCGAGCTAGGGAACCCCCTGATCCCCTCCCTTAAGATCCCCACGGAGTTTGATAATTGTTGGACCCGCTGGATTGCCAGTAAGGGGGGTCCATATGAATTTAAAAAAGAGAGTGGGGAAACATGGACTGGCTTATGTAGAGCGATGGTAGAAACCGAGGCTCTGAGAAACAGTAACAAAAGTAAAAAAGCAAGAATTCTGCAACTTATGTCTCTGGCAGTGAGATGGCTTAGACAGCATGCTGGAATGCTGGCCAAACAAGTTACAGAACAAAAAGGAGAGGTAGAAGAGGTGACCCGAGCAGCTGAGCACTGGAAAGCCCAAGCTCTGTTAGCAGGGCAACAGGCGGTCCAAACTCATGATATGCTCGAGCAAGTAAAGCAGGAAAATAAAAAATTGGAAACAGCTGTAGAAAACCTGCAGAAGCAAAAAGCACTGTCCCCTGGGGTTCAGTGTTCTTCAAGTACTTTTACAGTGCCTGAGGAATGGGGACAGAAATGGAAACAGGTGGCTCTTGCCAAGTTAAGAGATGGAACATGGGACAGTTGGGATGGATGCTGCAATGGGGACATGTGGAATGACTCTGTTAAAACATCCTGTAATGACCCATGGGCAGGGGCTACTGCACCGCAACCGCCACCGTATGATGCAAGCCAGGTTCTGGGCAAGCCCTCCCCGAAACCTAGATCGATTCCAGTAAAGACAGGAGAAATGGGTGAAGATGGGACTATAAGCCCCGGTGAAGATCATATTGCCCACTTTACCCTTGATAAAACCCCGCGCACTCCCCCGCAAATAGCCACCCCAAATATCAACCCCACTTTAAGGATATGGGAGGCAGTAGAAACTGAAGCAAAAAAATTAGCTGATCATTTAAGAGATCCATGGACCCACCGTACCTATGCAAACAGGGAAAAGGATCACGAATCTAAAGGTGCCCCCCACAAACCCCGCGTGAGCGGCTTAACAGCTAGGCTCGACGCTTTAAAGATTAATGAACTAACTGCATTAGCCGGAGCTGTTGGACCTCCCCCCTCTGACAATTTCAATGAGTTTATGGCATGGCTCCATAAAGGCGAGCAGTTACTCAAAGCAGTAGGAATTGACATGTTGCAGGAACCAATTCTGGTACAAACGCTTTTGGGGCCCCTCAACTGTCATACCCTTGGTTTTGATGATGATGTTGCACAGATGCTTAAACGCGTAGTGCAGAAGCACTTTAAGTTGTCTAGTGAGTTAGCAACCCTTAAAGGAATGGCAAGGCTGCCAGGGGAGGCTCCGGCTAAGCTGGCAGAAAGGATTCAAACCTATATTAGATTATCAGCAGGGGTTGCTAACATGGAAGATTTGAAGCAAATTGTTTTGGAGGCGCTGCCTCCCAGTGTGTTAGACTGGATGAATGCTTGGTGTGAAAATGGAGGTAAAGAGGTTCCTTGGGATGAATGGATCGCAAAGGTTGAAACTGCAGTTAAACAGCAGGAAGGAACTCCTGTTAAGGAGCTGCGTACTCAATTAGGACAATGGAAAACAGAGGGTCCTGGATACTCTCCCCGTGGCCGTGGCCGGGGTTGGAGAGGTCGTGGACCAAGTAGAATGAGAGAAGGTGATAGAGACAGTGCGTGGGTACCGTTTGGAGTGTTGAAACAGGAGAACTCAGACCTTAAAGGAGAAATTGAAAGGCTGCAGGCACAGCTGCAGGCGTGTATGATTGGTAAGGAATCTCAACAGGAGAAAGACAAGACAGTGACGAAGGTAGCTAGGGCAACGGTCCTGACATCAGGATTAAACGACCCAATTGCTACTGATTTAGTGGCATAGGACAGCCCAATCCACGACTCGGAATGCATTTTTCAGCAACCCATGACTGTAGATGTCTGGGGGCGCCCCCATTTAAGCATTCGAGTCGGGGAAGGGCTAATAGACTTCTTGTTGGATACGGGGGCTGGAATTCCTATAGTAAAAGATGACTTTACTGCATATCCAACTGAAGAGTCGGTGCAAATACAGGGAATATCTGGAACTAATCAAACGTATAATGTTAAAACCCTTCCCCTCCAGTTTGGAATGCATACTAGTCATGAGAAGTGTGCTGTGGCAGGGAGAGAAAATCTAATTGGAGCACAAACTATTAAACGTCTGGGATTAATCTTGGATTTTCCCAATATGTGTATTAGACAGACTCTCACTGTAATGCAAGGCACCGATGATGCAAATCTGATCCCTATGGGATTGGCCACACAGACAATAAAAGCAATAAAACCTAAACAACCGCCTCCCGCACCAAAAGGCTGGGAGAGCTGGTGGACTGAAATTCAAACTGTCTGGGCAGCGGACTCCCTAGACACGGGCAAAATGCAAACCTCCGTTACATTAGAGGGAAACACTCCTCCATTTATAAAACAGTACCCAATACCTCAGGAGGCAAAGGAATCGTTAAGACAAGTAATAACAGAATTGGAAAAAAGAAATTTAATCAGAAGGTGTTCAGCACCTAACGCGGCACCAATTTGGCCAGTCAAAAAACCTGATGGGACCTGGAGATTAACTATTGACTATCGGGGGCTAAATAAAACTGCCAAACGAGGGGCACCCGTAGTGGCGGCGTACCCTGAACTATTGGAGGTGGTCACCCCTGACATGAAGTGGTTCTCAGTACTCGATGTGGCAAACGGCTTTTGGAGTCTACCTTTAGACCCTGAGTCTCAGTATCGAACAGCTTTTGTATTTCAAGGTGTGCAATATTGCTGGAATGTGTTGCCAATGGGGTACTGTGATGCACCCACAATTTTCCATACTGTAGTGAGAAATATGCTGGAGAAGGAGGGATTGTTGCAAACGGAAAGAATTGTTCAGTATGTAGATGACATTTTAATTGTGAGCAAAACAGAGCAGGAACATGAAGAGTTAATGCGGCAGCTGCTAGCGAGCTGCCAAGCTTACGGCTTGAAACTTAACCCCTCAAAGTCTCAGATCAAACAGAAAGAAGTGCAGTATCTGGGAATCCGACTCAGTTCTGGGGGAAGGTCTGTGGATACGGAGAGAATAAAGTGCATTGTTAACCTGCCTATGCCGGTAGACACTAAGTCTTTGCAGTCCTTTTTGGGGCTTACTAACTTTTGCAGAGAATTTATGGTGGGATACGCAGAAAAGGCGGGTCCCCTGTATGAGGTGTTAAAAAGACCACAGTGGACCTGGACGGAGGAGGCAACAAAGGCATGGGAAAGTCTAAAACAGGGATTAATGGAGGCACCCACCTTAGCCGCACCTAATAATGATTTCCCCTTTATGCTGTATCCTAGTGTTAAGAATTTCTGTATTGTTAGTATGTTAACCCAGGATGCGGGTGCGGGGGAAAGACCCATTGCATATTATAGCAGGGCACTGACTAGTCCAGAGAGTAAACTGGGGGTCTGTGAACAAACCGCCCTTGCTGCCTATTGGACGCTTCAAAAATCCCAGGCAATGGTGGGAGCAAGCAAGGTGATTGTAAAAAGTCACCATGCCCTGGGAAAGTTACTTAGTCAGGAAAATCTGTCTAAAGGACATGTGAGAGTTGACAAAGCCATTCAGTGGGTCTTCGCCCTCATGTCCGAAAATGTTCAGTTAGTCACATTGAAAGAGCCAGAAATATCTGTATGGGGATTAATTGTTAAGGGTAAAGAACATGTATGTGAACCACAAATGGAATCTAAGGCGCACCCGGTGTTTAAAGCGGCCCCCACTGACCAAGTGACTGGAAAACCCATTTGGTTTGTGGACGGTAGCTCGTATTATGAGGAAGGAAAACGAGTCACGGGGTTCGCAGGAATCTGTTTGAATAAAAATAAGGCAAGCGGTGAATCATTCCAATATAAATTGGTTAAAGGAGGGACACAGGCTGCAGAGGTGTCAGCAGTCCTGGAAGTCTTAGACAGAATGAAGGGAAAGCAATCTGAGCTTGTAATAGGGACTGATTCTGATTATGTGTATAAGGGTACCACTGTTTATCTCCCGTGGTGGCAAAGTATGGGGTTTACAGGAACCGATGGCTCAGAGATCAAGCATAAAGCCCTCTGGGAACAAATAGAAAAATTGTCACAACAGTATAAAAGAATTCAAATGGTCAAAATAAAAGCCCATACCAAAAAAGGACCCTTACAGGGGGGAAATGAACAAGCAGATACATTAGCTAAAGAGGCAGCCCTTACGGGTGTACTGTGGGAACCAATGCCAGTGGCAGTAACCACTAGAGCGCAGGCAAAAGTAAAACAGGAAAACGAAGCAAACAACCAAAAAGAGATACAGGGATTGCAAGAGCTTCAGGCAAAAGATGATGCAATTAAACAATGGATAATTGAATGCCCATCACAGTGGCAGGGTGTTCCCTTAAAAAAAGAGGGAGAGCTTATTTTAGCTAAACCAGACAATGACTGGGTTATGGTAATCCCACAACAATTGAAATACCTTCTGTTAAAATGGGTACATGGATCACTTGTGGGAGGCCACCCCAAATTAGAGGAAGCATTGGAAAGACTTAAAAAACTGGGGTGGTGGCCCGGCATGCGAGAGGATCTAAATTTACATCTTCACAGCTGTTTAACATGTGCCCAGCAGGACCCTGCTAGACGAAAAAAACGGGGAGAGTTAATGCACCAAGCGCCAAAGGGCCCCCTTCAGCGGCTGCAGGTTGATTTTGTGGGACCTTTACCTACCACTCCTAGGGGAAACAGATTCTTATTTGTAATTGTGGATAGTTTTAGTAAATGGGTAGAAGCCTTCCCTACCAAGAGGGAGACTAGTGGAATTGCCGCAAGAATGTTGGTAACGGAAATCTTTCCAAAGTGGGGATTGCCCCACAGCATTGATTCAGATAATGGTCCCGCCTTTATTGGACAGGTTTACCGAGATATGGGCACCTGGGCTGGGGTGCCCCTGCCATTACACATCCCATATCACCCTCAAGCAGGAGGACAGGTGGAAAGGATAAATAAATCAATAAAAGTTGAACTGTCTAAAGTATGTAATGATTTAGGAACAAACTGGGACGTGGTGCTTCCATGGGTCCTAATGAGGATCCGTAGCCGGCCAAATCGCATGACAGGATTCAGTCCATATGAAATTCTTTTTGGAAGGCCTATGCCAGGTTGGGAAAATATGTTTTACCCTCCAGATTGGGAAACAATTATAGCATTTGCAGGTACCACCTGGATGAACAGTTTTAAGTATTGGCTGGGCACAGTCCAAGGAACTGCTGCAGCACAGCAGGCTGCAGAACAGCTAAAAATGAATCAAGCTTTTGATGCACACAGTGACATTAAACAATGGAAAATTGGAGACCAGGTAATGGTTAAAATTGAACCAGGTCCCAAGAAAAAATTTCCCAAGGCAGAATGGTGTGGGCCCTGGCCCATTTTGGAGAAATTGGGACCATCCCTGTACCTGGTTAACATAAAAGAACAGCCGCGCTGGAAGCATGCTATGCAATTGAAGAAATATATGGGTTAAACCTGTATGTTAACATGTCTGTGCTTGCTTTACAGAAAAATACACAGGATAAACAGGTGCGGTAAGTACCATGGAAACCTTCCAATTAAGCAATGGAAGTTTTATGAGCTTTAATCTCAGAGCTCCATCTGCACCCCGCTTGCTGCTGCATCTTGCTTGGGGACAATTAAAACGCTTTGAATTGACTAGACCCTACCCCACTACACAATTAAGGGCGAAGGGCCAGTTTACTTGGGGCATTGGTAATGTACTTACCATTTGGTGGAATGATGTAAAGACTTCAGTGTGGACACTGGAACAAGAAGGAAAACAGCCGCTATGGATGATAGGGCCTGGAATGTTATGGATTGATAATACACCTACCGTCCCTTTGGGAGCAAGGTTCCTATTCGTAAATCCACTAAGTGACGAGGTCATATTGACCCTGTTAAATAGGGATTATACCCAGGAAGAGCCACCGAAAAAGAAATAGATGCGGCTTGTTTATATGGTCAGATCTGGAAAATTCTGATTATGGAATACATTAAAAAAAAAAAAAAAACAAAAATCAGCATTTATTCTGTGCCCATGAAAGAGAAGCGAGTGTGATTTGTGTTTTCACAGGTTAAGATGCCAACATGGATGTGGACCTTGGCAGGCGTGTTGGTGATAGCCCAAGATTTAAAGGGACTGACAGATGTCATTAAACTCAACCAGACACATTCAGTGACCAGAACCTTTTGGGTCGAAACAGCAGATAATCCTAAAGGATGGGAGACAACTGGCCAACAGTATCCTACCGGGACTGTGGTAAAGTTGGTGTGTGAAACTAAAGGCCTAATGGGAATCCAGGCCCTAACTGTGGTGGTGGTAATAGGAATGTGTTGTTATATGATCCGTCAAACAAGACGCGCTAAGCTACAAGGTCGAGTGAATAAGGGAATGGAAATGGCAATCAACACTGCGGTTGTACACCCAAATAATCACCTCACAGAGTAAGAAGTTAAGGCACAGTAATCAAGTCATATTAAACAATAGGTATGTTAAAATATGTAAGTTAAGCAATATATTTCATATATATAGGTTCACATTTATACAATATTAATAGATAAGGCACTTATTTTATGATCAATATACAAGTTATAGATTTTGTAATCACATATCCTGGGCATATTTTTTATGTCCCCACAAAGCCCTTGATAAAATACCAAATAGACTACTGAACCTCACATACCTATGGTTCCGGGCCTAACATTCCCAGGCCCACCCTAAGGGACTGAATAAATAATTGGATAATAAAGAATCTGTCTGCCAGTCGTACGAGGGAATGTGCAGACTAAACAGATGGATGGGGCATGAGTGTATGGATGGTACAATAAGGTAACCACTTAACAGTGTTTAGCCCACTGGGTTATCCTTAGTCCATGCATTATGCTTTTCCGGGACGATGGGTAAACATCCTCCCTTTAAAAAGATAAAAAGTGGGGGAATGTAGTAAGTAAAGGCCCTGATAACGGCCCAGTATGGGGCCTGAGGCCTGAACTAAAGTAATGGTCAAGACTCTGCTAACATAAAGCAAAGTTAAGCTGTGAGCAAGAGGCAGGCCCTGCTCACAGAAGCTGGCAAGGAAAGGGCTGATGTTGCATAAATGTATATTCACCTAGCATAGTTACAGTATAAACATGTATCAGAGGGGTAGCCGTGTTAGTCTGAATCTGTAAAAAGCAACAGAGGGTCCTGTGGCACCTTTGAGACTAACAGAAGTATTGGGAGCATAAGCTTTCGTGGGTAAGAACCTCACTTCTTCAGATGCAAGAAGTATAAACATGGTATCAAGACACATTATACCAGAACATTCCACAGA
>NW_020700950.1:2114-4767 GCF_002925995.2 Terrapene triunguis | reverse complement strand
CTTGCTGGTGTTGCCTGTCTCTCACTCTGCGGTCAGACAACGAACCTCGCCGTCTGGGTTAAAAAGTCCCCGACAAATTTGGCGACTCCGCCGGGACTCGTCTGACTCTCCGGTGCGGGATCAGACTCCGAAGCAACGCAGCGCGCATCCTCCGGCTTCGAGGAGCCTTGCCCGGTAACCTGATCCCTGCGTCGGCGATAAGGCGAGTCCTGTGAACCAGCTGAAGCCCGTAGAAACCCAGCAACATCCACCTACCCGTTGAGTAGGTCAGGTCTTCGGGGTTCGAGTCCCTGGATAAGGTAAGTGATCGCCAGAGAGGGGTTAGAGGCCCCGGGAAAAAGGGGTTAGAGGCCCCGGGAAAAAGGGGTTAGAGGCCCCGGGAAGGGGTTAGAGGCCCTACAGTCTAAATGGGACAATTTGGCAGTAAATGCCCGGGGGACGCCCCGTTGTCTCTGGTACTTTGAGATTGGAAGGAAATCTCTGGAACAACCGGTTTGACTAAATCTAAGATGAGAAACTTATGCCAAATTCAGTGGCCCTCCTTTACTACCCATTTGTCCTTGACTAAGGACTGGCCAAGGTGCGGAACTTTTTCTGCTGACAGGATGGATTCCCTCAGGGATATTCTGGTTGATCTTAGACCGGGACAAATAAATTATTTATTTGTATGGTATAACTATAAATCAAAAGAAAAACTGCTTTCAGCCCCAGCTGGCTGTGAAAAAATATAGACAAAGGCAAACCAAAGACAATACAAGTTACAAGTGCTGAAATTACATTTGCAAAGCTTAACTGTCCAGTGAGATCCAACAGTCTGCCTTTGAGACCCTGGAGCTGGCGTGGTTTGGGGACGCTGTGAAGAAGCCACAGGCAGCCGGCCTGGACTGGAATCTCTGAAAGAGACGCCGCAGGAGACCCCAGGGTGTAAAAGAACAGTCCCTCCCTTTAAAAAAAAAAATTGAATAGTTAAACGCCAATGGGCCATGCATTTTTGCCCAGGTGGCAAGCCTCACGAGGGAGGACTCGGGTAGCCTTGTGAGTAAGAATGTTCAAGGGAAGAGACCAGGAAGGGTGGGGGCTAGTTGAGAAGCCCACCATCCTAGCTAAATTGATAGTGGAACAAGCCGGTGCCCCTGGAAGGGACGGTTCAGCAAGAAAAGCAGGATCGGGCCCAAGCGGGCAGTCAACAAATAAATTAGAAAACAGGTTGGAAACTTTAAGGGCATAGTAAAAGAAAAGGAGTAAGTAATTATAAGCATGGCGATTTTAAATCCTCAGGACAATAATTGGAATGGTAAAATCTGAGTTGATTGGGTGTCGTTTTGGGAGACAAGCAAGTGATTTAAAAAAAAAAAAAAGAGTGAGAAGTTAACTCTATAGTTGCTAGAGGGAATTAAGCAGTAAAACTTGGTAAGAATTTCTGTAAGTAATCCAGGCAAGAGGTTATTTAAGTGGAATTATTCGACTATGAATAATTTAGTCGAATTTGCTGAAGAACACTCCTGCTGTGTACAATCTGTATTTTATAAGTTTAAGATGAATTGGTATTATTTAAAGTTGCAAAACCAAGAATACTTTTGCCAGGCACAGGAAACTAGTGTTGTTTAAGGTATTTAGCATTTAATCCTTAAAGTGACTTAATGCTACAAGATTTAAAATGTTTTAAATAAAGACCAAAGGTTGTGGCTGCAGCAGGGTAGTCAAAGCCAGAAGAATAAAAGATTTAAATTTGTTTTTGGGTAACAAAATAGCAAATAAAAGATCTGGTAAAGAGAGAGAAGGACAGTGCCCCTGGCTCTGTGTGGTCGAGCTGTCACTTTGCTGTGGGTGCATGGAGATTTTGTAAGCATAAAAGAAACAGTTACACCTTGTGTAGAAATTGATGTGGCTAGCGTTGTGGAAATTGAATTGTGGAAATTGAATTGTGAAGAGGACGTGCATTTTCCCCAAAACATGTGCAGTGTATATTGTAGTAGAGGTAAAAGAAATGCAAACCTACCACTATAGGTTGTGTTGTCTTTTTTAAATCACTGTGTGTTTGAAAGCAGGAATTAAAAGTAAAAGGCAATCAAAAGTCTGGGAAAGTTAATTGTGTCCTTTTTTAAAGTAAGAATCTTTAAGCTGTGGATAGCTTTGGATCTAGAAGCAAGCCAGAAAGCATCTGTATTAATGCAAATTATCTAACTAATAAGGTAGAAGCCACTGAAACCTGGGCTGCCTATGAAACAAATAAAGGAAATATGGGGTAATTCCTCTGTTTTGCCTAAAATCAACAAGAGTATGTGTATATAAAGAAAATATTTTAAGGACATAATGTCTTGCAAATCATCAAAGAAAACGGATGCCAGCTGAACAGCATTCAACGTACCATGCATTCACTGGCACAATAGGAATTATTTTTGTGTTCTATGGCCAAAATTGTTGTTAAAATTTGCACACCAACAGTCTTTGGAAGCAAGGACATGGAAGGTTAACCCACTCCCCATATTGCCCATGGGATCCTTCTGGCTACCTCAGATTTCTAGCCAGAGGGCTGGGGAGGAAGGAAAGCTATTGGACACCAGAGGTTGTACCGAGTGGACTCCTCAAAAGTGGGTGTGCTTGTCCTGGTTTGTTGCTCCAAAGCTCTGTATATAAGTTATTTTACTGGAAG
>NW_020700950.1:0-2014 GCF_002925995.2 Terrapene triunguis | reverse complement strand
AAAAGAAGCCAAAAAAAAAAGGAAAAGGAAAAAGAACAGAACGAGTTAACTGGAAAAAAATAGCTAGCAAGCTCAGTCCAAAGATAAGACGCTGGCCTCATCCAAGGACACTGCCCACAGCTAAGACTTGGCTAAAAGCCAAGAAAAGGGGGGCCTAAATGTGCCCAAGCAACTATGAGATCTGCAAAACACTGCCAGGCATTAATGAAATGTGTTAGGTTTCTTTTCTCACAGGTAAAGAAGCACTACTCAAAGACCGTAGCAGCCCTGCCATTCATTGAAACCAGGAGACTGAGTCCATCGTAAAGTCCATCAACGAAAGACTGCTTTGACTCCATGCTGGAAAGGCCCTTTCCAAGTCCTGTTAACCACCAACACTGCTGTGAAGTGCCAAGGACTGCCCACCTGGACCCATGCTTCTCACTGCAAAAAGACCCCTCCACCTCAGGAGGACTCTCCAACTGATGATCAGCCTATTCCTCCTTCTAACTCTGCTATGCCTTCTGCACAGCAGAAAAAAAAAAAAAAAGACAAGGTGAAGTGCTAGTAACCTCTCCCTTGTCCACTGACAGACCTACTGTGCCTTTGGATTTTTTCTAAAAGAAGCAAAACACATTACAGGGTGATGTGCTAGTAACCTCTCCCCTGTATGATGCTGAACCACACTGTTTCAGAAAAAGAGAAGAAGGAACACTTGCTTCATTAAAACCACCAAAGTCCAGGGATTCCTGACTACAAAAGACATTAAGAACTAACCCTGGTAAAAAACAAAAAATTATACACTGTCAGAAAAAAACTTGTGGGACCCATGCTTGGGAATGTGGTATAGTACTACACCAAAAAAAAATGTATTAGGATATCAATGAACTGTGATTAACACTACACTAGGGACTGTTAAATTTTCATTACCCTTATCCAGTTTCCAGATCACCTCTACATACCCAAATTGTTCAAAAGGGGCTGCTATTAAATTAGCACAACAGAGGGCTTGGGTTATTTCCTCTAAAAAGAAGAGAGACTTGACCGGATCCCTATGGGATGGGGCCAATAGTACAGCAGCAGTTTAAAATATTTTTAAAAACCAAAAACATAATAAAAAATTGGGGCAACTAAAGAAGGCCACAGGCCTTATTTCTGGGGCACAGCTAACCCAGGTACAGGCTGGAATTGGTGAGTTACATGTTATCTCCGCCCTTAGTTCTATGACCCAGAAGTTGCTGACAAAAATGGTATTGAATATCACTGAGGCTGGGAAGGCATTGCAGTGGGATCTAGCATGTTCAGGCTTGGTCCACTGCCCTTACAGACACATCAGGAGTACCATCTGATCTGTGGCCATGAAGACATACTTGGAGACTTTCTGGGTGGAAGTGCGGACGTTCTCAATGCTCCTTCCAAGCATATGGACCGGTTGGGGGGGGGGCTCCCACATACCGAATCCTGCCGGGTCCATGGAAAGAACGCATGTGGAATTGGGTAATTCACCGAGACATCTGGGAAATTAGACTACCGCCAATGCCCTGGTGGACTTGGCAACCGCACAGAGAAAACTAAGGCAGACGGTTCTCCAGAACCGCTTGGCTCTAAATATCTTACTGGCCTCTCAGGGAGGAACATGTGCACTAATTGGGCAAAAATGCTGCGTATATGTTCCTGATGTTTATAATGCCACCTGGGATAGAGCAAGCCACCTCATACAAGTAGCAAAAGACCATGGAAAAAAGCGGGTTAAATCCTGGTGAAGTAACCTGTTCAATTGGATTCCAAACATAGGTGGTTGACTCCATAATGTACTCCGAAGCGCCGTTGTAATTATATGTGGCCTGCTAGCTTTGTATGTTATAATAAAGGTTAAATGTTGAATAAGCACCAAGCTGTGTTCCAAAAGTAATCAACTCCAAGCTCACCACTCATAACAGCTAGTTGTCCCAGGAGTCCCTCCAAGGCACTCCAGGGACAAAGGGGGGATTGTTAGGCCCAAAAATATGGAGTATAAAACATTGTTTGGCCAGCT
>NW_020700949.1:843-1586 GCF_002925995.2 Terrapene triunguis | reverse complement strand
TACGCTCAAATACATTTGTTAGTCTCTAAGGTGCCACAAGTACTCCTACTACAAAATTAAGTCAACCTAACTTACATCGGCATACAGCCACCGCAGTAATTACATTGCTTGGGTGTGTGTACACTTGGCTCCTTGTGTCGGTGGTGCACGTCCTCACCAGGAGTGCTTGTATCAACCATACTGTCAGTGTGGGACAGCTCCTGAAAGCCAGAAACAATCGACGTAAGTAATGTAGTGTCTACACTGACACTGCGTTGACCTAAACACATCAGCCTCGACTCTACGCTGCTCGTGGAGGTGGAGTTAAGTTGGCGTAGTGGGGCAGTTACATTGTCTGGAGCAAAATTTAAGTGTAGATGCTTCCATAGTTAGGTCAACATAAGCTCCTTGCATTGACCTAACTCTGTAATGTAGATCAGACCTAAATTTCCAAGACCTGAAGAAGAGCTCTGTGAAAGCTTGTCTCTCACACCAGCAGACGTTGGTCCAATAAAAGATATTACCTCACCCTCCTTGTTTCTAAAATGACCCACATCACACTTATAAATAACCCTGGGTTCAAAAAGAGAGGCTACGTTTAGAAAATCCAGCTCTGAAAACTGAAATGTTTGTGATTTATTAGTCCCCCTTGTCCATTACATACTTTCAGTGATGCAATATACAGTATGCAAAGAGTTCAGTATAACTCTTAATTATTTGGCCGATAGGATATTCCCTTTATTCTGGCCTGGCAATAGCTAATG
>NW_020700949.1:0-743 GCF_002925995.2 Terrapene triunguis | reverse complement strand
TACGCTCAAATACATTTGTTAGTCTCTAAGGTGCCACAAGTACTCCTACTACAAAATTAAGTCAACCTAACTTACATCGGCATACAGCCACCGCAGTAATTACATTGCTTGGGTGTGTGTACACTTGGCTCCTTGTGTCGGTGGTGCACGTCCTCACCAGGAGTGCTTGTATCAACCATACTGTCAGTGTGGGACAGCTCCTGAAAGCCAGAAACAATCGACGTAAGTAATGTAGTGTCTACACTGACACTGCGTTGACCTAAACACATCAGCCTCGACTCTACGCTGCTCGTGGAGGTGGAGTTAAGTTGGCGTAGTGGGGCAGTTACATTGTCTGGAGCAAAATTTAAGTGTAGATGCTTCCATAGTTAGGTCAACATAAGCTCCTTGCATTGACCTAACTCTGTAATGTAGATCAGACCTAAATTTCCAAGACCTGAAGAAGAGCTCTGTGAAAGCTTGTCTCTCACACCAGCAGACGTTGGTCCAATAAAAGATATTACCTCACCCTCCTTGTTTCTAAAATGACCCACATCACACTTATAAATAACCCTGGGTTCAAAAAGAGAGGCTACGTTTAGAAAATCCAGCTCTGAAAACTGAAATGTTTGTGATTTATTAGTCCCCCTTGTCCATTACATACTTTCAGTGATGCAATATACAGTATGCAAAGAGTTCAGTATAACTCTTAATTATTTGGCCGATAGGATATTCCCTTTATTCTGGCCTGGCAATAGCTAATG
>NW_020700948.1:0-2597 GCF_002925995.2 Terrapene triunguis | reverse complement strand
TAGGGTTGCCAACAATCCCTTATTTTTACATCTCTTTACAACAAGATCGGGAGTTGCTGAGTGCTGCAAAAAGCAGCAATACGTACTCCTGGCGAATGTAGGTGAGTGCTGCTGCTTCTTTATTTATTTTATTATTATTAATGATGATAATGATAATATCAGGAGGAGGGTTGAGGTTGAGGTGCTGAGAAAACAATCCCTTACTTTTGAAATACAGTGTTGGTAACCTTATTCATGATCGTGAGTGCCAACCTCAGGGCAGATTGTCAAAAAGCAGGGCAGAAATCCCACACTGGTTATATGTTCTATAATTAGATTTCACCAACCCGGTAACAAGTGTGAACGTTCACCTGAGACCATCAATAAAATTAGACAAGAGATGGGTCCACCTTTACCTCCCCTGCTCCCACCTCTGATAGCTACCCCTCCAAGAACTGTTCGTCCTGTTTCTCCGATAATGTCTTCATCTAGCCGGTCCTCTCTGCCATCTCCTCTTGATGGTCTTATTTCCCCTCTAAGAGTAACTCCAGTTCCTCCACTAATGTCTCCTTTGTCAGATGCTCCAAAGTACAAATCTCCCCCTATATTTTCCACTCCATCTCCCTCAGAGACAACAGTTGGTCGAAGAATCTTGTCCTCACCTTTGCAATTTTGTGCTGCCACACCAAAGCATGCACTTCCTGTGCCGGGAAGACTTCCTCCATCTGCAGCTGGTTGTTCTGCTTTAGATGTTCCTCAGGAAAACTCTGTGAAAATCTTGGACACTATGTATCCAGAGCTATCACCAAGAGCAAGAACACTCAACATTCTCAAAGGTAACATTCAGCCCAACAGGCGTGCCCCTTCAGAATACAAGAATGTGCCAGGGCCAGTGAGTCAGTTCAGTGGGTTCAAAGCAATTTCTTCTACATCCACTGCTTTTGTTAAAACAGGGAGTAATTCAGAATCTCACAGTAATAAAGATCAAAAAGATTCAGGGAGTAAGAGTCATGTTGGAAAAAGGATATTGTCAGCCTCTATGCCGAGAAGTGCAAAGAGGCTGAGGCTAGACAGTGAATTGTCACAATTGGAGACTAAGGAAGATGTTGCAATCAAAGCTATAGGAGACTTAAATATTGAAGTACTGAGTGCTGCAGGTAAAACTGTCTCACTCAACAATTGTGAAATTAGGCAATTAGCAGCAAACTGCAATTCAGAATTGTCTTCACCAGTAGAGAATATTATTGATCCTGTGACTTTGGCACTGAAGAAAATTGCTGAATCCTGTTTTGATCTGTTACCTGTCATTCGGAGTCATGTGTACGTGGGAAATATTTTGAAGGTCCCGGTAATGAGAGATGAAGAGAAAGAAGTGGTCTATGAATTTGGTATCGCAAACAAGCATTTAGCAGAGCCACTGCTGCATGCTATTCTCAATAAACTGAAGATTCAGAAGATGTCTTTGAATCACAATTTCACTCAGGCTTTATGTAGAGTATACATAGGAATCTGTCAGCAGTTGGGAGATTTGGAAAGAGCCCGCCTCTTCTGCTACAGCTTACTTAAGGAAGACTTCCCAGAATCTGCCAAATTAACTTTGTTTATTACAAATATGTGGGATGATATATTCTCCTTCCAAGGCGTGATTAACAAAGCTATGCAGTTAGTTGTCAGGAAACGTGCACGAGGAGAGGTGCTGAACTGTCTGTGTCATTATCTCAGTTGGGAAAAGAGTCCACCTTTGGATACAGGCATTGTGGTCTCAAGTCTGCTTTTGGCAATACAGTTGTGTCCAAAAATGGAATTCCAGTTGAGTGAGCGATATGGAGAAGATCTGAGTGACAGCACTTGGGAATGTATACTTGCTATTG
Source organism: Terrapene triunguis (assembly GCF_002925995.2). Classification (NCBI taxonomy): domain Eukaryota; kingdom Metazoa; phylum Chordata; order Testudines; family Emydidae; genus Terrapene; species Terrapene triunguis. The sequence continues at coordinate 747 of NW_020700948.1, read as the reverse complement.
ATCTCCTCTGCTGTCACCTGAAATGGAGTTGGACCCATGACAATATCATAAGTAAAGAGCTTTGGCCTGTCATGGACCAGTGGGTAAAGCATAGGAAAGGACATGAGACTGTTCCACCTATTCCAGATATTATTGTAGCATCAACACTTAGGCTAATTGGTCACTTAGGCCAAATAGGTTTGAAGGAAGGATTTTTTCCTGCTGTGAAAAATATCACTTCTATTATTGGACGCTTTATACAGCATGCAAAGGAAGAAGATGTGCCTTGGGGAGTGCAGTTGGCAGCAGTGTATGCACTCTGTGACTTGGGTCCAAGCAATCCATTAGAAGTTGTTGAGGCCATCCAATCTTGGAGCACAGCGACTAGTAACAGCATCCCATCTGCAGTCACAAGTGGCATATCTGAAGTCAGCTCTCTGTGCACAGTAGAATTACACTAAGATGAGGGAAGGGAAGGTAGCCTCATCTACAGAAAAAGTGCCTTTTATTAGATGAAAACTACGTGATGCCTTTTAGGATGAAAGTTACAAACAGTACAAAGAGGGAAAACCAGGAAAAGAGCCATGTGCTTTCCTTTTGGGGAAGGTGGGAAGCTTATGCATCCATAGTTTATGTAGGTGTTGTCTGGTCAGACAGCTTTATAAACAAAATAGGCTCTGAAGTATTTTGTTTGCCCTCTGCTGCAGAAAGACATGAAATCATAGATTTTGTGTGTGTGTGTGTGTGTGTGTGTGTGTGTGTGTGTGT
>NW_020700947.1:0-1618 GCF_002925995.2 Terrapene triunguis | reverse complement strand
TTTGCCGTTCTTCAAGGCTTATGATTAGGGAGCAACACATTCCTACATCCCCCCCTATTTTATTTTATATGCTGTGTTTAGACAAAGCACCTTTACAGGATAGCATACACAACGCCACTAAATTAAGTAAGCATTAAACAAAGCAGCCAAGTAAAACGCCAAAAATCAAAACTAAGACCTCATACCATAAAAGGGTCTCTATCCACTCTAAGGGTGGCTATAACTAAATGTAATTCCACCAAGGAGGAAAAACATCCTTAGCAAATGGCTTAAGCATAACATTTCAGCATATCAATTTGCTATTACATACAATTACTATTATTAGTAAGCTTAAAACAACACATTGCTTTCACTGTCTCACACCCCAGATGTTACTGGGTGATTTGCAGACAGGAACAAGGCAGGTACTTAACAGACCTTGCATGTTTGGGGCAACGGCCAGGCAGAAATCAGATTGATTTAATACTTCTGCCAGGTGGGCCCAAATGTCTTGTAGTGTGGTGTCATTAACATACACACAGCTGTCATTAGCTTGAAAAAGTAAGTGTCCTGTCAGGTGTAATCCCAGGAGCACTGACTAAAATTAACTGGGCATACCAGATAGTCTAATTTCCCAGATGTCTTGGTGAATTACCCAATCCCACATGCATCCTCCCCATGGACCCGGCAGGATTTGGTATGTGGGAGCCCACACCCCCTTTACCGGTCCATATGCTTGGAAGGAGCACTGAGAACGTCTGCACTTCCACCCAGAAAGTTTTCAAGTATGTCTCCATGGCCACAGATCAGATGGTACTCCTGATGTGTCTGTAAGGGCAGTGGGCCAAGCCTGAACATGCTAGATCCCACTGCAATGCCTTCCCAGCCTCAGTGATATTCAATACCATCTCTGTCAGCAACTTCTGGGTCATTGTCTGTATTTGGATGTATTACAGGGGTAATAGTGTAATGAAGGAAATGGCAGGGGCAATGGCAACAAGGTGCCTTTGGTACTTGTCATTTAAAATCCAATTAGGGAAGGCAATACATACTGAAGGACTTATCCAAAACACAGGGCGCAGCCTGTAGAATAAACCCCAAAATCCAATCAATACCACATTCCCAAGAATGGGTCCCACAAGTTTCTTTCTGCTAGTGTATAATTCTTTGTTTCTTCACCAGGGTCAGTTCTTAATGTCTCTTGTAGTCAGGAATTCCTGGACTTTGTGGTTTCAATAAGCAAGTGTTCCTTCTTCTCTTTTTCTGAAACAGTCATGGTTCAGCATCATACAGGGGAGAGGTTACTAGCACATCACCCTGTAGTGGTTTTGTGTCTTCTAGAGAAATTCAAAGCAACAGTAGGTCTGTCAGTGGACAAGGGAGAGGTTACTAGCACTTCACCTTGTCTTTTTTTCCTTTTTCCTGCTGTCCAGACGGCACAGCAGAACTAGAAGGAGAAATAGGCTTATCATCAGTCAGAAAGTCCTCCCGAGGTGGAGGGGTCTTTTTGCAGTGAAAAGCATGGGTCCAGGCAGTCAGTCCTTGGCACTTCACAGCGGTGTTGGTGGTTAACAGGACTTGAAAAGGGCCTTTCCAGCATGGAGCCAAAGCAGTCTTTCGTTGATGGACTTTACATAGA
>NW_020700946.1:0-2485 GCF_002925995.2 Terrapene triunguis | reverse complement strand
TCCAGCATGGAGCCAAAGCAGTCTTTCGTTGATGGACTTTACATAGACTCAGTTTCCTTGTTTCAATTAATGGCAGGGGTGCTAGGGTCTTTGAGTAGCACTTCTTTTATCTGTGAGAAAAAAACCTAACACATTTAATTAATGCATTGTCTGTATTTTGCAGATCTTAGTTGCTTGGGCACATTTAAGCCCCCCCCCTTTGTCTTGGGGGTCAGCCAAGTTTTGGCTGTGACCTTGGATGAGCCTGCAAGCTGTATCTTCCTCTCAGTTAACTCATTCTGTGCTTTTTCCTCTTCTCTTCTTGGCTTCTCTTAACCTACAAAGGAAACCTTCACTCTTCCAGTAAAATAACTTTATTACAGAGCTTTGGAGCAACAAACCGGGACAAGCACACCCACTTTTGAGGAGTGCACTCGGTACAACCTCAGGTGTCTAATTGCTTTCCTCCCTCCCCAGCCCTCTGGCTAGAAATCTAAGGTAGCCAGAAGGATCCCATGGGCAATATGGGGAGTGGGTTAACTTTCCATGTCCTTGTTTCCAAAGACTGTTGGTATGCAATTTTTAACAACAATTTTTGCCATAAAACACAAAAATAATTCCTATTGTGCCAGTAAATGCATGGTACATTGAATGCTGTTTAGCTGGCATCCGTTTTCTCTGATGATCTGAAAAACAAAAGAACAGAGGTCTACCCCTTCTGGGCAGTCAGTCATTGCTTAAGATGTTTCCTTGTATTTGTTTCATAGGCAGCCCAGATTTCAGTGGCTTCTACCTTGTTAGTTAGAAGATTGCATTAATACAAATGCTTTTTGGCTTGCTTCCAGATCCAAAGCTATCCACAGCTTAAAGATTCTTACTTAAAAAGGGTCACAATTAACTTTCCCAGTCTTTTGTGCTTACAAACACGGGGGTATTAAAGGGGCTAGTGGACTCCTCCACATGCCCTGCCCGTAGCTGGTCATTAACCAAGTGCTGGAGGGCCTCCAGCTTTTCCAGAGGAAGCGGCCACTGCGCAACCCAGACGGGCTCATCAGTGAGCTAACGGAGGGGGAGGGCCGTACGCCTAATCATCAATATGGATGGTGGCAATTAAAGCATTAATAAATCACGGCCCCACAGGTGGAGATGTAGCCCCCTCCATCATCCGCCCACGGACTCGGGCCGCGGCGGTGAGAGCGCCGAATCCTAACCACTAGACCACCAGGGATAAGCTGCCCGGGGCGTGCCCTCCACCTGCTGGGGGATGCCTGAAAACTGCCCTGAGCCATATAACTGCTCAGCAAGATAAGCCCCCCCACCTTGTGCTGCTGCTGCAAGCGCCTCTCGCTGGTACTCGCTGTCCCACACAACGTATTGCGCGGGAGACAGCACCATGCAACACATGTCTTTCCAATCTTGGGGGAGTAAGTGATAACCGTTAGACACACCTTTCAAGATCCCCCGGAGCTCGTGCAGAACCGAGTAGGGGAGAGCCTCCCAATCCACTATCTCCCCCCCATTTCCATTATCCTGCCTAGAGACGGGAAACGCCTCGAGCCCACAGCTGGATTCTTCGCCGGTCAAGAGACCGGCCTCACGCGCTGGCTGCACCGCCGCGGCGACAGCGCCCCCCCACCCGACCGGTAGGCAGGGGGGCGCCGCCACGGGCGGTGGCGCAGGGAGGGTCAGCTGCGGGTAGGAGGGGGGTGGCCCATCACCTGGGGGCAAAAGGGAGACCGGCTTAAGGCCATCGGGGCCGAACCCCTCCAGCGCCTCCTTACAACGCTGCCAGAGCAGCAGGTGCTGAACTGGGGCACGGGGTTTACTATGCAAGGTGATCCCAATCCGTATCCAATCAGGAAGCTGTAAAGACCCGCAGTCAGGATACCAGGGGCACTGGCGGTCTATTTCCCTTAGAAGGTCCTCAATATGAGCGACCGGGACAGCGATGCATGATCGCTGCCGTATAATCTTATGTAACTCTCTTGCGTGCTCCTTCTGGGCACTGGAGAGTCCCCCCCCCATACTCACGAATTAGGGGCGGCAAACAGCCGCGGGCGCGCTCGGCATCTCCAGCCGGTGAGTAGAGGGGTATCACGTCGGGGTCACCAGCTGCAGTGGTGACGACGCAGGAAAGGAAACAGAACGCCAGGTTTGTTGGTAGCCAGAGGGCTTTACAAGCCTCCTGCAAAAAGCCTCAAGCCAAAAGCCTCCCAGGAAAACTTTTCCTGGGGTTTTTATTTCTCTCCTTACTTTGTTTACAACTCTTCTTAGTGGTTACATCTTTGCCCATTCAGAAGGCAGGCAGGATACACGCAGTGTGCAATTATACAAGATAGCAAACTCATCTATTAAGCGCGTGAACAGCCAGCTGCAAAGGTACTATCAGGCTAGCCAATATGTTTTCCAAACATAGGCGCTAGAACAAGGTCACTCCCGCCTCAATTCCGAGGGAACAGTTTGCCGTTCTTCAAGGCTTATGATTAGGGAGCAACACATTCCTACA
>NW_020700945.1:0-1847 GCF_002925995.2 Terrapene triunguis | reverse complement strand
CCTGTGATATACAGGAGGTCAGACTAGATAACCTAATTGTCCCTTCCTGCTTTAATGTCTGTGAAAACTATACCTTTTCCTGAAACTGTCACCTACAGCTATCCAAGGCTGGACTATGTGGTGAATGAATCCCACAGCAATTTGAAGCTGTGGGGGATGCTGCTGACAGCTCCAGGGATGCTGTAAGCTCCCTCTGGGCTGTCAGTCAACTGCTTGTAGCTGAGCCATTTTGTTGGTGGACAGTCCTGGCCACAAAAGATGCTGCCTTATAGCGTGAAAGGCAGTGTGGGATAGTGGAGTAAACATGGGCCAGGGAGCAAGGGACTCCTGTGTTCTAACCCTGACTCTGCTCCCTCTGTCACCTGGGGCAAGCCTCTCAAACTTTCTGCCTCAATTTTCCCATCTGTAAAACTGGGCTAGCAATACTAACTTCCCTCACAGTGAGATAGTAGCTAACATTTGTAGTGTGCTATGTAAGTGGCAAGTATTAAGAGTGAAGAGAGCTATGGGAGAACCTTGGGGCATTAGAGAAAGAGACAATGTAACAGGGGAAGGAGTAGAGGGGTGGATAACAGGATGAATATGGAAGAAAAAGGAGAGGAAAGAAGATGCTGCTTTCTAAAGAAAGGAAAGAGAGGTGAGTAACGAAGAAGAGAGAAAAACATTACCCAGAAAGAAGAGAATTGCACAGAGAAGAAAAATAGGAGATAGAGAATGAAAGGAACGGGATGAAGGAATAGAAGAGAATGGGCAAGAAATCTGATGTATGACTTCTAGCTTAGTGACATTTATGCTTCTCTGGTATAAAGCACTTCCATGGAAACATGTAACTTCTCTGTACATTTGGGGCAGTGATATTTTAAACCCTTGTTGTTATACTAATATTGCTGGCTCCTCTGGCTTCTATATTTAAATAAAAGGAGCAGGAGACAGAGAAAATAACCTAAATGCACAAAGAAAGCACAGACCCCTGCACTTCACTGGGCCAGATTCTGCAGTGATGTAAAAATATGGTTTAAATGGGCCAGGAAAACAGGGCAAATAGGTGTAAGGGGTAAAGCATTGTGTGACCCACTCCTCCAGTGTAAATTACATTAACATATACTTCAGTGAAGGTGACAATGAGTATCTGGGTCTCAATTTTCAAAACAGCTCAGCTCCCATTTAGGCACCTAAATAGGGGCTAGATTTTGAAAGAGTTCAGCACCCAGTGTGCTGTGACCTTCTGAAAATCTGGCCCTAATAGGGGGAGTAGGATGGTGTATAGAAAGAACAGCAATTAACAGGGGTGTATAAAATACCAAGAGAGAACGACTTTTTATTACACTCTCCTGTTAGAGATTTTTCTTGATACTCTCCGCCATCTTTTCTTCAATGTGTAAATTCCAGTGTACTCATTTTGCACACCCAGAGTGCCAAATTGGAATAAATAACATTCCTTTGCCACTTATACCCATGTCCATGCTTTAGGTTACCCCAAAGTTCGGCCCACCCTATACAATCCATGCTTAAATGGTAGGATAATAATATATAATACAGGGTATGTTATTAATTTACTTTTTTCCTTCAAGTGAAGGAAGGACCTAAATCACAGCCCAGGTCTGTGCACGCTGGAAACGATGTTGCCTCAGTTACTAAAGACTGTGTTCCTCTGAAAGGTGGGAACTATATTCCTCAGGATGACAGGTACTGTGTTCCCCCAGACTTTGACAACTGTGTTCCCCCAGACTTTGACAACTGTATCCCCCCAGACTTTGACAACTGTGTTCCTCCAGTCTTTGACAACTGCGTCCCTCCAGACTTTGACAACTGCATCCCTCCAGACTTTGACAACTGTGTTCCTCCAG
>NW_020700944.1:0-1857 GCF_002925995.2 Terrapene triunguis | reverse complement strand
CCTGTGATATACAGGAGGTCAGACTAGATAACCTAATTGTCCCTTCCGGCTTTAATGTCTGTGAAAACTATACTTTTTCCTGAAACTGTCACCTACAGCTATCCAAGGCTGGACTATGTGGTGAATGAATCCCACAGCAATTTGAAGCTGTGGGGGATGCTGCTGACAGCTCCAGGGATGCTGTAAGCTCCCTCTGGGCTGTCAGTCAGCTGCTTGTAGCTGAGCCATTTTGTTGGTGGACAGTCCTGGCCACAAAAGATGCTGCCTTATAGCGTGAAAGGCAATGTGGGATAGTGGAGTAAACATGGGCCAGGGAGCAAGGGACTCCTGTATTCTAACCCTGACTCTGCTCCCTCTGTCACCTTGGGCAAGTCTCCCAAACTTTCTGCCTCAATTTTCCCATCTGTAAAACTGGGCTAGCAATACTAACTTCCCTCACAGTGAGATGGTAGCTAACATTTGTAGTGTGCTATGTAAGTGGCAAGTATTAAGAGTGAAGAGAGCTATGGGAGAACCTTGGGGCATTAGGGAAAGAGACAATGTAACAGGGGAAGGAGTAGAGGGGTGGATAACAGGATGAATATGAAAGAAAAAGGAGAGGAAAGAAGATGCTGCTTTCTAAAGAAAGGAAAGAGAGGTGAGTAACGAAGAAGAGAGAAAAACATTACCCAGAAAGAAGAGAATTGCACAGAGAAGAAAAGTATGAGGTAGAGAATGAAAGGAACAGGATGAAGGAATAGAAGAGAATGGGCAAGAAATCTGATGTATGACTTCTAGCTTAGTGACATTTATGCTTCTCTGGTTTAAAGCACTTCCATGGAAACATGTAACTTCTCTGTACATTTGGGGCAGTGATATTTTAAACCCTTGTTGTTATACTAATATTGCTGGCTCCTCTGGCTTCTATATTTAAATAAAAGGAGCAGGAGACAGAGAAAATAACCTAAATGCACAAAGAAAGCACAGACCCCTGCACTTCACTGGGCCAGATTCTGCAGTGATGTAAAAATATGGTTTAAATGGGCCTGGAAAACAGGGCAAATAGGTGTAAGGGGTAAAGCATTGTGTGACCCACTCCTCCAGTGTAAATTACATTAACATATACTTCGGTGAAGGTGCCAATGAGTATCTGGGTCTCAATTTTCAAAACAGCTCAGCTCCCATTTAGGCACCTAAATAGGGGCTAGATTTTGAAAGAGTTCAGCACCCAGTGTGCTGTGACCTTCTGAAAATCTGGCCCTAATAGGGGGAGTAGGATGGTGTATAGAAAGAACAGCAATTAATAGGGGTGTATAAAATACCAAGAGAGAACAACTTTTTATTACACTCTCCTGTTAGAGATGTTTCTTGATACTCTCCCCCATCTTTTCTTCAATGTGTAAATTCCAGTGTACTCATTTTGCACACCCAGAGTGCCAAATTGGAATAAATAACATTCCTTTGCCACTTATACCCATGTCCACGCTTTAGGTTACCCCAAACTTTGGCCCACCCTATACAATCCATGCTTAAATGGTAGGATAATAATATATAATACAGGGTATGTTATTAATTTACTTTTTTCCTTCAAGTGAAGGAAGGACCTAAATCACAGCCCAGGTCTGTGCACGCTGGAAACGATGTTGCCTCAGTTACTAAAGACTGTGTTCCTCTGAAAGGTGGGAACTATATTCCTCCGAATGACAGGTACTGTGTTCCCCCAGACTTTGACAACTGTATCCCCCCAGACTTTGACAACTGTGTTCCTCCAGTCTTTGACAACTGCGTCCCTCCAGACTTTGACAACTGCATCCCTCCAGACTTTGACAAAGTGTTCCTCCAGTCTTTGACAACTGCATCCCTCCAGACTTTGACAAC
>NW_020700943.1:0-1133 GCF_002925995.2 Terrapene triunguis | reverse complement strand
TGGGAAACTTTCCCGGGAGAGTGCATCAGCCACTTTGTTAGAAGCTCCCGAAATGTGTTGTATTTCAAAATCAAAATCTTGGAGAGCTAAACTCCACCGAAGAAGTTTTTTGTTATTTCCCTTGGCGGTATGAAGCCACTGTAGCGCAGCATGGTCTGTTTGTAGTTGGAAACGCCGTCCCCAAACATATGGGCGTAGCTTTTCCAGCGCGTACACAATGGCGTAGCATTCCTTTTCGCTGATTGACCAGTGACTTTTCCTCTCAGACAGTTTTTTGCTGAGAAACACGACAGGATGGAATTCTTGATCCGGTCCTTCCTGCATTAAAACTGCTCCCACGCCTCGCTCGGAAGCATCTGTGGTTACTAGGAACGGTTTGTCAAAGTCTGGGGCCCTTAGCACAGGGTCAGACATGAGTGTTGCCTTAAGCTGGTTAAAGGCCTTTTGACACTCATCAGTCCACTGAACTGCATTTGGCTGTTTCTTTCTGGTTAGGTCTGTCAGCGGGGCGGCGATTTGGCTGTAGTGTGGTACAAATCGCCTATAATATCCGGCCAAGCCTAAGAAGGATTGGACCTGTTTCTTTGACTTTGGAACCGGCCACTTTTGGATAGCATCCACTTTGGCCTGTAGGGGATTTATAGTTCCTTGACCCACCTGGTGCCCCAGGTACGTCACTCTGTTTTGGCCTATTTGACACTTTTTAGCCTTAACAGTTAGTCCTGCCTGTCGGATGCGCTCGAAGACTTTTTCCAGGTGCTCCAGGTGTTCTGTCCATGAATCAGAAAAAATGGCCACATCATCGAGGTAGGCAACTGCAGATTCTCCCAATCCCGCTAGGAGACCATCTACAAGTCTTTGGAAGGTGGCGGGTGCATTTCGCAACCCGAAAGGGAGTACATTGAATTCATACACCCCTGCCTGGGTGACGAAGGCGGACCTTTCCTTAGCGGGTTCATCTAGTGGTACTTGCCCCTTCTGATATTCGCTCCAACTGCTACTAGCTTTTTTCTTTTCTGTCACCTCCACCCATTTGGCTCCAATCTCCCCCGCCTCGGTTACAGTTTTGGGCTTCCCATCTAGGATGTACCTTTCTATTTCCTCAGGAACACCCTCTAAAAACTGCTCCATTT
>NW_020700942.1:0-4922 GCF_002925995.2 Terrapene triunguis | reverse complement strand
ATTTTCCACCCTCCTGAGTCACCTGGGGTGATGGTGATGCCTGGTGACGTCAACAACTCCCCCCTTTGAGAATACTCAACAAGCTTTTGGCTGAGTTTTCTCATATTCTGTGGACAAGATATGATTGAGTGCTATGAAGCTGGGGTTTTCAATGAGAGGGTATGCCGGGACTTGGGAGCATACCCAGCAGTTAGAGAGGTTGAATTCTTGGGCAAAGCAAACCTTCAAGGACTCATATGTGTTTGTTTCCAAGTCAGTAGGGATTTCTTTCCATCCCGCATGTGGTCGGGGGGAAACAGGAGGTAACGAGAGGAGTGTCCCTATGGCAAAGAGTACCACTGTGGCAGACCCTGGACCTGAACTCATGCTGGGCAGGTGACCCTAGGGCCTGACAATTACAATTCCCCAAATACCCACAAAATAACAATTACCAATAGCAGGCAGACTAAAAGCAAAAGGGACCAGGCCACCAGGTTAGGCCGGCCCTGTGAAAACAAACACAACCAACGCTCAGAGTTCTCGCGGGGAGTGCGCTGTGACTGTCCAAAGAGATCACAGGGCATTCCCAGCAGGCCTTATTGTCTTTTGAATAACAGCTTAAGTCCCAGGTCGTCGCTGGCAGTCTTCTCTGCAGGCTGGACGGTCCACCGTTCAGGAGCAGGCACTGCTTTCAGGCGAGAGTGATGAATCCAGTTCTTGTGTCCCTCAACCTTTGCTGCTGTATGGGAGACCAGCAGGACGGTGTGGGGTCCCTTCCACTTCTCTTGGAGAGGCTCGTCCTTCCAGGTCCGAACGAGTACGGAGTCACCTGGCTGCAAGGAGTGGATCGGGGCATCCAGCGGGAGAGGCTGCAAATCTTTGGTGTACCTGTGGAGAGAACAAAGAACAGCAGACAGAGAGCACATGTACTGAGATAAGAAACCACAGCCTACCTCCCACTCCCCTGCCAGAACCGGTGTACCGTTCATAGGCCATGCCCTTCCAAACATAATCTCGAAGGGACTGAGCCCTAACCTGCCCTTTGGGAGAGCGCGAATGCGGAGCAAAACAAGGGGTAGAGCATCAGGCCACTTAAGGGAAGCCTCTTGGCAGACCTTTGAGAGGTGCCGCTTAAGTGTCTGATTTGTGCGTTCCACTACCCCACTGGCCTGCGGTCGCCATGGAGTGTGGAGCTTCCAGGGGATTTGCAGGGCATCCGATATCTTCTGAACAACTTGGGATGTGAAGTGTGTTCCGTTGTCAGATTCCATCCACTGGGGGAGTCCAAAGCGAGGAATGATTTCCTTGACAAACTTAAGAGCCACCGTTTTGGCAGTGTTGTTACGACATGGGAAGGCTTCAGGCCATCCGCTGAATCGATCCACTAAAACGAGAAGGTATTTGAATCCTTGGGTCCGGGGGAACTCAGTAAAATCTATTTGCCAAACTAGTCCTGGGCCTGGGGTAGGTTCCAGAGTGGCTGGTGGCACTGACACTCCAGGTCGAGGGTTGTTCTTTTGGCAGACTAAACATTCAGCCTGCACCTGGGAGGCCAGAGGCCTAAGTCCAGAGGTTAGAAAATATTTATTCATAAGCTGGGAAAGAGCTTCTCTACCTGCGTGGGTAGACTGATGTAGTTTCTGTAGTACTGGCCGTATTAGATTCCTTGGTAGGAGGATTTTTCCTTCCGTGGAGTGGAGCCATCCCTCCTTTTCCCGGAGCCTAAGTGTGTTGGCTAGGTTCCTCTCTTCATGAGAGTACTGAGGGGTCGGGAGCTCCCCCACTGATGGGATGAGGGCATGCATATGGGCATCTTTAGCTTCCTGTGGTTCCAGGGTAGCAGCTCGCTTGGCCTCTCTGTCCGCCCTGGCATTACCCTTAGCCACATCTTGATCTTCTCTTTGATGAGCCTTGCAGTGTATCACTGCTACTTCTGAGGGGAGCTGTACCGCTTCTAAAAGCCGGAGAATTTGAGGCCCATGTTTAACCGGAGAACCTTGGGCTGTCAACATTCCTCTTTCCTTCCACAGACCGGCATGGGCGTGTAGTATTCCAAAGGCATATCTGGAATCAGTAAAAATGTTAACCTTTTTTCCTTTTGACAGTTCAAGTGCACGGGTTAAGGCTACCAATTCAGCCAGCTGAGCTGATGTCCCAGCAGGTAAACCCTCTGCTTCCACAGTCTTATGGAGAGATACAATAGCATAGCCTGCCCTCCTCTGTCCGTTTACAACTGTACTGCTGCCGTCAGTATACCACTCATAATCAGCATTAGGGAGGGGTTGATCTTTTAAGTCTGGGCGGCTGGAGTATTGGACATCTATGATTTCCAGACAGTCATGTTCCTGCTCCTCTGTCTCCGGTAACAGGGTGGCTGGGTTAAGGGAGGGACAGGTCTGTAGGGTAACTTCAGGATTTTCTAACAGTTTTGCTTGATACCGAGCAACCCGAGCCTGTGTAAGCCAGAGACCACCCTTAGTATCCAGCAGGGCTTGAACCATATGGGGAGTATACACTTGCACAACTCCTCCCAGTGTCAATTTCTCAGCCTCCCCAAGCACTAGGGCAGTTGCTGCGACCGCCCTCAAACAGGCTGGCCATCCCTTTGAAACTTGATCCAGTTGTTTAGAGAAATACGCCACAGGACGCTTCCAGGCACCTAATAGCTGGGTAAGCACTCCCAGGGCCACCCCTCTCCGTTCATGCACATACAGTTGGAATGGCTTAACTAGGTCCGGCAGGCCTAGAGCTGGAGCTTCCATTAGTTTCCTTTTTAAGATTTTAAATGCCCTGTCCGCTTCTGGGGACCAGTGAAAGGGGTCATGATCCGCTCCCTTAACGCATTCATACAAGGGTTTAGCCCACAGTCCAAACTCTGGGATCCATATTCTGCAGAAGCCTGCCATGCCCAGAAACGCCCTGAGTTGTTTATGATTGCTTGGAATAGGAATTTGACAGATAGCTTCCTTTCTTTCACTTGAAAGCTGACGTTCCCCCTGCCTGATGTAAAATCCTAAATACCGTACTTCTGGGAGAGCAATCTGAGCCTTACTCTGTGCTACTCGATATCCTCTGAGTCCAACAAAGTTCAGGAGGCTTACAGTGGCTTTAAGACAAGGGATTAGACCCACAGCAGCAATCAACAAGTCATCCACATATTGCAGGAGGAGGACTTTGTCCTCATTGTCCCACTCCTCCAAGTCTCTGGCCAAAGCCTGGCCGAACAAAGTGGGGGAATTTTTAAATCCCTGGGCCAATACTGTTCAACAAAACTAACTGCTTTTTAACCCTTCTGTTGTCCTCATTATGCCTTGCAGTATTTTGCTGATCTCAGTTGCTTGGGCACATTCAGGCCCCCCTTCCTCTTGGTTGTCAGCAAAGTCTTGGCAGCGAACACTGACCTTGGACTGAGGCCAGCTGACTGAGCTTGCTAGCTGTATTTTCCTCTCAGTTAACTCATTCCGTGCTTTTTCCTCTTCTCCCTTTCTCGGCTTCTTCTAACTTCCAAAAGAACCTTCCACTCTTCACTCATACACCTTTTCCAGTAACATAACTTCTGTACAGAGCTTTGAAGCAACAAACCAGGATGAGCACACTCACTTCTGAGGATTCCTCTCTGTACAACCTCTGGTGTCCAATAGCTTTCCCTTTTAAACCTTAAATGCCTTCTCTGTCTTCCTTCTCCTTAGCCTTAGCTGTAACCTGATTCCGCTCCACTTCAGACAACAGGGTTCTCATAAGGACATTACAATCATCCCAGTCAGGTTTACAGCTAGCCAGACACCCTTCAAAGGCTGAGATAAATTTGCTTGGGTTCGTAGAGAATTCCCCTGCCTGTGCCTTAAAAGCTGCCAGGTCCACTGCGTTAAAAGGCACATGGGTGTAAACCTGCATAGTAGTGGCCGGGCGATTGTCTGATCCAGGGCGGGCTATCCGAGTCTCAGTAAGTAATGGATAGAATCCCACCGAGGGGGCAATCTCTGGGACCTGAGAGACCCTGTCTTTATATGGTGGGGGTGTTGGAGCCGAAGGGGACACCAACTCTGCCATCACAACCGGAGGAGGGTTCTGGGGACTAACTGTAGTTACTACCGAACCTGACGGAGTCAAATTACACCTTTGCAAAAGATCTGACCTATCTCTTAACAACATAAACAACTGTACATACATATGTTCATTCCATTTACCCGTACGCTGACAAAACAAAAGCAATTGAAGGATCGTATTATAATTGAGTGATCCCTCCGGTGGCCACCTTTCCTGGTCCTCTAGCTGATATTGAGGCCAGTCTACTGTACAGAATCTTTTCAGTTTACTTTTAATCAACGGATCCGATCCAAACACTTTCCAGTTCACCAGAATGCATTCCAAGGGTGTACACCTTCCCCTGCCTGCCGTACTCTGTCCCTGCCCCATATTAGGGAGACTCTGGGCGTCCCTAAGTCAAAACAGGTAGACACTGGGCGTCCCCAGGTCAAGACAGATAAAGTCCCCACTGGACTGTTCCTACCTTATCCACAGGACCGGTTCCCCACCGTCGCCCGCGGCCACAGCTGCTTCTCCACTACTCAAGCGCGTTGCACCGTTGTGCCCTCCGGGGTCGACCAAACCACGTCTCCGCTGAGGCCCCCGATGAAGTCACCGGTGCGCGCTGGGCGTCGGTCGTCGCCGTAGTCCGTCGGCCTCCAGGAGGGATCCGGGCAAGGCTAAATTTCAGCCTCGAGCCCCACGTTGGGCGCCAAAAACTGTTGCTGGCACAGAGGTGCCCGAGGCAAAGCAACAGGGGTTCGTTGCCCGGTGTGCTTCGCGCCAATAAACACACCGGGGTGGAGAAGCAAACAAAGTTTATTTGAGATCTCAAAGCGGTGCAAGGAGACTGGCACATCTCAAATCAAACACAGTAACAGAAACAGTTTTTTTTCCTTTATACCTTTACAGTCAAG
>NW_020700941.1:0-1951 GCF_002925995.2 Terrapene triunguis | reverse complement strand
GCAATTTCTTGCTTGCAACTCCATTTCAGACATGCAAAGAGTTTCAATCTTGCTGACAATGATGGGTTCAAAGGCATATGGACTGCTGTATGACCTACTCTCTCCAACTGTGCCCTGAACTGCCACGTCTGCAGCAATTTCTGCAACAATCCAGGAACATTTTTTCCTACCCCACTGATGAAGCAGAGTAATATTGGTTCCATCAGTGACATCAGGGAAGTGGAGATTCGGAAGCACAATTTGTTGCTGCTCTCAGGATGTTGTCAGAACACTATCAGTTCCAACAAACATTAAGTGATGCCCTACATCAGGGGTCTCCAATACGTGGGCCGTATCGATTTGTCCGGCCCCCCAACCAACATCGCATCGGGAGGCGGGACCCCAGCTGGCAGGAGCCCGCGGTGGGACCCCGGCTGGCAAGCGCATGTCAGACTAGTGACAAACATATATTTGTTGTGTTTAAGTCCGTTGCTATTGGGGCGATTATGTCAGGAAAAGGACAGAAGAGAAAGGTTGATTCTGAATGTCGCGTGTTTAAAGAACAATGGAGTGTGGACTATTTCGTTATCGAATCAGGTAGTAAAGCATTGTGTTTAATATGTAATGAAACTATCGCAGTGCTAAAAGAATACAACATTCGTAGACATTATGAAACCAAGCACTTGTCGAACTACTATCAATTTATGTGAAAGTTACGTTCAGATAAATTAGAATCCATGAAAGGTGGCTTATCGTCACAACAGTTTATATTTAAGAAGAAGAAAACCGAGAACGAAGCTGCAACAAGAGCCAGCTTCTGAGTGGCACACCTATTAGCAAAACGAGGAAAACCATTTACTGATGGCGAGCTAGTTAAAATATGTATGATTCAAGCAGCCGAAGAAATATGTCCAGAAAAAGTAGATTTATTTAAGACAATTAGTCTTTCGGCGAACACAGTTGCTCGCAGAATCGAGGACATTAGCAGTAATATAATTTTCCAGCTGAATGAAAAGGCTAAGAAGTTTGAATGGTTTTCCCTAGCACTGCACGAGTCAACCGATGTTTCCGTTGCAGCTGCTGTTGTTTATTCGCTGGGTCGGCAGTAATTTTGAAATTACAGAAGAACTAGCTTCTGTGCATAGTATGCATGGAACAACCACAGGTGAAGAGATTTTCAAAGAAGTTGAAAAGTCACTTTCTCAATACAACCTGCAATGGAAACAATGGAAGTGTGTTACAACGGATGGAGGTAGAAACATGTGCGATTCAAAAAAAGGTTTGGTTGGACAAATCTATAAAGCTTGTGAAAGCCTATGATTCTTCATTGCATTCTTCATCAGCAAGCACTGTGCGGGAAATATTTGGATTTGTCATGTGTTATGGAACCCGTAGTTTCAACCATGAATTTCATTCGCTCGCATTAACTTAACCATCGTCAGTTCCAAGCATTTCTGGTGGAAATAGAATCAGAATATCACAATTTGCCCTACCACACTTCAGTTCGATGACTTAGCTGTGGAAAGGTTTTGTCACGATTTTTCGAGCTTAGAACTGATATTGAAATGTTCTTAAATAAAAAAAAATGACCTCTACCTTTACTCACAGTGAATGGCTTTGGAAATTAGCTTTTTTTGTAGACTTGACCAAGCACATGAATGACTTAAATCTTAGACTACAAGGGGAAAACGGGCTTATCTGTGACACGTACACCCAGGTGAAAGCATTCAGGCAAAAACTAGTTCTTTTCGAGTCCCAACTGATGAGGGACTGCTTTGCTCATTTTACGTGTTGTGAAAAGTTCAACCAAGAAACTGAATCATAATTCCCAACTAGGTTTGCACAAGAAATCATTTCTGATCTGAAACTACAGTTCCAGGAGCGTTTCTCTGACCTTGATGTGAATGCAGGAGAAATATGGATCTTCCAAAACCCATTTGATTGCGATCTCGAAAAACTGCCACCTGAACTT
>NW_020700940.1:0-1104 GCF_002925995.2 Terrapene triunguis | reverse complement strand
ATCAGGGTGATTAAAGTCTCCCATGAGAACCAGGGCCTGCGATCTAGTAACTTCTGTTAGTTGCCGGAAGAAAGCCTTGTCCACCTCCACCCCCTGGTCTGGTGGTCTATAGCAGACTCCCACCACGACATCACCCTTGTTGCTCACACTTCTCAACTTTATCCAGAGACTCTCAGGTTTTTCTGCAGTTTTATACTGGAGCTCTGAGCAGTCATACTCCTCTCTTACATACAATGCAACTCCCCCACCTTTTCTGCCCTGCCTGTCCTTCCTGAACAGTTTATATCCATCCATGACAGTACTCCAGTCATGTGAGTTATCCCACCAAGTCTCTGTTATTCCAATGACGACATAGTTCCTTGACTGTGCCAGGACTTCCAGTTCTCCCTGCTTGTTTCCCAGACTTCTTGCATTTGTGTATAGGCACTTAAGATAACTCGCTGATTGTCCCGCTTTCTCAGTCTGAGACAGGAGTCCTCCCCTCTTGCACTCTCCTACTCGTGCTTCCTCCTGGAATCCCATTTCCCCACTTATCTCAGGGCTTTGGTCTCCTTCCCCCGGTGAAACTAGTTTAAAGCCCTCCTCACTAGGTTAGCCAGCCTGCCTGCGAAGATGCTCTTCCCTCTCTTCGTTAGGTGGAGCCCGTCTCTGCCTAGCAATCCTCCTTCTTGGAGCATGGTCGAAGAATCCAAAGCCTTCTCTCAGACATCACCTGTGTCGCCATTCATTGACTTCCACAATTTGACGGTCTCTACCCAAGCTTTTTCTCTGCACAGGGGGGATGGACGAGAACACTACTTGCGCCTCAAACTCCTTTATCCTTCTTCCCAGAGCCATGTAGTCTGCAGTGATCCGCTCAAGGTCATTCTTGGCAGTATCATTGGTGCCCACATGGAGAAGCAGGAAGGGGTAGCGATCTGAGGGCTTGATGAGTCTCGGCAGTCTCTCCGTCACATCATGAATCCTAGCTCCTGGCAAGCAGCAGACCTCTCGGTTTTCTCGATCGGGGTGGCAGATAGATGACTTAGTCTCCCTGAGGAGGGAGTCCCCGACCACCACCACCCTCCTCCTTCTCTTGGGAGTGGTGGTCGTGGAACCCCCATC
>NW_020700939.1:0-5114 GCF_002925995.2 Terrapene triunguis | reverse complement strand
ATCAGGGTGATTAAAGTCTCCCATGAGAACCAGGGCCTGCGATCTAGCAACTTCTGCTAGTTGCCAGAAGAAAGTTCTGTTTGGGCCAGTACTTACTGGAAAGACTAACTTGGATTTCTGAACAAGAAAACGACCTCCTGTTGTTCCTAACTGTGTTCAGGGGAATGGCGCTTTGTGCGCATCTTCTGGAAACAACAGGAATCCACCAAAGAACATACCTGACTCCTGTCGTTCAGTTCTCCTACTAACGGAACCAACCCAGCAAGGACCCAAATACCGGCTAACGGCCCAAGCTAAAAGGGGCAACAAAAGTGATTCTTTTTCATTCTAGATTAGCTCAGGGGTGGCCAACCTGTGGCTCCAGAGCCACATGCGGCTCTTCAGAAGTTAATATGTGGCTCCTTGTACAGGCACCGACTCCGGGGCTGGAGCTACAGGCGCCAACTTTCCAATGTTCTGGGGGGGCGCTCACTGCTCAGCCCCTGGCTCTGCCACAGGCCTGGCCCCCACTCCACCCCTTCCCGCCCCCTCCCCTGAGCCTACTGTGTCCTCGCTCCTTCCCCCTCTGAGCCTCCTGCACGCCACGAAACAGCTGATTGGGACGTGCGGGGAGGGAGGGGGAGGTGATGATCGGCGGCTGCCGGTGGGTGGGAGGTGCTGGGAGCGGGGAGGGGGAGAGCGGATTGGGGGCTGCTGACGTATTACTATGGCTCTTTGGCAACGTACATTGGTAAATTCTGGCTCCTTCTCAGGCTCAGGTTGACCACCCCTGGATTAGATACTTTTAAAATGCAGCCGGTGAGTTGTAATTAGGTGCAGTGCTCAGAATCTCCCCACTGTAATGTTGCAGTTTTGCTGTTTCTAGAAACTAGCCTTTGGGGTTTGTTTATTGTTTTGTACCTGTGTTTGGAAACAAAATATTTCATGCAACTCCATTTCCTACATTTAACAAGTGGGTTGAAAAACAAGCCTATGACGTGATCCCAGAGAGGGCAAATAATGCCCTGAACTCTGATTTGCATCTAGAAGATTTGGAGCTGCTCTCATGCTACCCTGCATGTGTAATTTTATGCTGAGCTCTACACCCAGGCATATGCTTTATGCCACTGCTTGTAGCAACCCAGTGCAAATTGTCAACTCAAGCGTGAGCAGAGGGAGCTGCGCAATTAGGAGGTAAACAGCTGACAGAGTGCCACACACGCTCACTAAATAACTCTGACATGTGCCTCCCCTGGACATTTTTCATCCGGGGCAATCTGAGCTGCTTCTCCTGAACCAAGCAAACAAAAAGCTATAAATTTCCCAGAGCCTGGGACTGGGGGGGCTGAGATTATTCATATCAGAGCTGACAATTAATACCGGAGACCTGACAAATGACGCTCTCACCCGGAATAATGTAAAGCACCTGGAGAATATTTAATTAAAACCTGGATCTGCGGCTCCGGGGCCTCTTGAACCTCAAGCCACTGGGAAAGGTAATGCTGGGAAAGCTCCCTGCTGAAAGGGCTAGCAAACTCATCACACTAGTGCGTCTGTGGGGTTAGTGGATGGAGTTTAATTAGTCAGTGGCAGAACAGAAAGCAGGAAATAACTAAGCAGTCATACCCAGGTCTTCAAGGATATTTAGGCACCTAACTCCCATTGAAATCAATGGGAGTTAGCCACTGATCCACCAAGGTATTTAGGCACCTAAGTCACACACACACCCACACCATTTTAGACAGGGGCTTCACTCAGGCTGTTAGCAGGTGCTGGGTCCCCTGCGTGGAAATTGCTGATTCAGTTAAGTGAGTGCAGCTCATTAGGATTCTAGGGTTCAGCACAGTGAGGTCCTGCTGGAAAACCCCAGCTTGGAGGGTTTATCCCGTACAATGGCATTATTTCAGCCAGCCGATAAAAGAACCACCCCAGGCTGGGCACTCACACTCTGTCTGCATGGGCACGAGGTCAGGATTCAACCTCTGCGCAGAAATAATTTGTTCTAAATGCACATGACCGTTCGCCCTTTAATGAATCACCCTCCGCACTTTCTCCACGCAAACATCTGGCACAGGGTGAGCTGTGCTGCTGGCCCTCGCTCAGCTGCGTGAGCCTGGGAGGCAGATGTTTGATGACAGGATGCTTGACAGGAGCTGACTTCATTTGGGGGAAAGGGGGTGACTGAAGGGGTTGCCCAGAGTTCTGGTCTCCCCCCCGGCCCCGGATTGAAGTGACTTTCATGCCGATAAAAAGTACCAGGTTGGCTTTGATGTCTGATGCACAGGCTACCACTGGTGATGTCAGTGGGAATATTGTGTGTGTGTTGGGGGAGGGGCTGGCAGGATGGTTACAAAGCTGGGTTCACTTTTCCCCTTGCGGATGACATCAAGCTGGAACGGATCAATTTAGTCCCTTGAAGACTGAAATACTTTAGCACAGGGGTATCTGGGTGAAACCGAATGCCCTGTGTTATACAGCAAAGAGTCCTGTGGCACCTTAGGCTTGGTCTACACTTACCCCCCAAGTCGAAGTAAGGTACGCAAATTCAGCTACGTGAATAACGTAGCTGAATTCGACATACCTTACTTCGAACTTACCGCGGTTCAGACGCGGTCCACACGCGGCAGGCAGGCTCCCCGTCGACTCCGCGGTACTCCTCTCGTTGAGCTGGAGTACCGCAGTCGACGGCGAGCACTTCCTGGTTCGATTTATCGCGTCCAGACCAGACGCGATAAATCGAACCAGGAAGTTTGATTTCCAGCCGCCGAACTAGCGGCTAAGTATAGACCAGCCCTTATAGACTAACAGACATATTGGAGCATAAGAGGAGAGCATGGAGAGGGGTAACTAGTGGTGTTCCCCAAGGGTCAGTCCTCGGACCGATCCTATTCAACTTATTCATAAATGATCTGGAGAAAGGGGTAAACAGTGAGGTGGCAAAGTTTGCAGATGATACTAAACTGCTCAAGATAATTAAGTCCAAAGCAGACTGTGAAGAACTTCAAAAAGATCTCACAAAACTAAGTGATTGGGCAACAAAATGGCAAATGAAATTTAATGAGGATAAATGTAAAGTAATGCACATTGGAAAAAATAACCCCAACTATACATACAATATGATGGGGGCTAATTTAGCTACAACATGTCAGGAAAAAGATCTTGGAGTCATCGTGGATAGTTCTCTGAAAATGTCCACGCAGTGTGCAGAGGCGGTCAAAAAAGCAAACAGGATGTTAGGAATCATTAAAAAGGGGATAGAGAATAAGACGGAGAATATATTATTGCCCTTATATAAATCGATGGTACGCCCTCATCTCGAATACTGCGTACAGATGTGGTCTCCTCATCTCAAAAAAGATATACTGGCACTAGAAAAGGTTCAGAAAAGGGCAATTAAAACGATTAAGGGTTTGGAACGGGTCCCATATGAGGAGAGATTAAAGAGGCTAGGACTCTTCAGCTTGGAAAAGAGGAGACTAAGGGGGGATATGATAGAGGTATATAAAATCATGAGTGATGTGGAGAAAGTGGATAAGGAAAAGTTATTTACTTATTCCCATAATACAAGAACTAGGGGTCACCAAATGAAATTACTAGGCAGCAGGTTTAAAACAAATAAAAGGAAGTTCTTCTTCACGCAGCGCACAGTCAACTTGTGGAACTCCTTACCTGAGGAGGTTGTGAAGGCCAGGACTATAACTGGAGTTTAAAAGAGAACTGGATAAATTCATGGTGGTTAAGTCCATTAATGGCTATTAGCCAGGACGGGTAAGGAATGGTGTCCCTAGCCTCTGTCTGTCAGAGGGTGGAGATGGATGGCAGGAGAGAGATCACTTGATCATTGCCTGTTAGGTTCACTCCCTCTGGGGCACCTGGCATTGGCCACTGTCGGTAGTCAGGATACTGGGCTAGATGGACCTTTGGTCTGATCTGGTACGGCCTTTCTTATGTTCTTCAGCTTTCGTGGGTGAATACCCACTTCGTCAGATGCATCTGTTAGTCTATAAGGTGCCACAGGACTCGTCGTTGCTTTTTACAGATCCAGACTAACACAGCTACCCCCCGATACTTGACACTGTGTTATACAGGAGATCAGCCTAGGCAATCTAATTGTTCCTTTTAGCCTTAAACTCTATGAAACTCACCAGAGGAAATCATAGAATATCAGGGTTGGAAGGGACCTCAGGAGGTCATCTAGTCCAATCCCCTGCTCAAAGCAGGACCAATCCCCAGACAGATTTTTACCCCAGTTCCCTAAATGGCTCCCTCATGGATTGAACTCATAACACTGGGTTTAGCAGGCCAATGCTCAAACCACTGAGCTATCCCTCCAACAAAACGCTAAGCAAAAGGAACATAAGGGTGACATCAAACGAGAGTAAAGGCCTGGAAGGAGTTTCGTTAGCCTGGGGTACCAGCTAGATCTGAAGTGTGGTCACTAAGTAGAACCCTTAGGAGCCTACTGGGAGGTGGAATTCAGTTAAAGTCAGTCTCTCGGCCCTGCTCGTCCACTGGATGAGGTAAAATGGTGGGGCTGTCTCTTGAGAGGTGCTGTGCACCCACGCTGCCCATTGACGTCACTAGGAATCAGGGGTCCTGAGCTCCTTTGCTGGAGGGGATCGGCCCCATGGACCTGAATGGGAGCTGCTGGCGTTCAGTGCTTCTAGCTTTTGGCCCAACACGCCGG
This sequence comes from Terrapene triunguis, assembly GCF_002925995.2. Taxonomy (NCBI): domain Eukaryota; kingdom Metazoa; phylum Chordata; order Testudines; family Emydidae; genus Terrapene; species Terrapene triunguis. Next base: position 448 of record NW_020700939.1, on the reverse strand, counting down.
CTAGTTACTCTAGAGAGCAGAGGCTGTCATTAGTGCTGTGCATGTGGACAGGGAGATGCAGGCTGGAGGCGTTATTGATGCATCCTCCTTGGATCTGTTCCTTACCTGGTCCCAGGCAAAGTAGCTTGTTTGGCCACTGAAGTAAAACATGGGCCTTCCTGTTCCCTGTTCCCCTGCCCCTGGAGCCTTGAACAAAACCAACACGCGCCGAGAGTCGCACAGAGAGATCTCCCTACCAGCACAGGAGTCAGGGTCCAAATATTGCAGCTCACAGGAGCAAGCCTGGAGTGTCTCAGGGGACCCCTGCCAAGCTGACGTCTCCTCTTCAGAAGGATGGTCTGTGAGGTCCCACAGCGTCCCTCAGTATTCCATCAGGGAATGTGTCAGCTACTGCTGCATAGGCTCTGTCTGCAGAGATGGACATCTGCATGGTGCCTGAGGGAAATCA
>NW_020700938.1:0-1814 GCF_002925995.2 Terrapene triunguis | reverse complement strand
CAGCAGATATCAGGGTGATTAAAGTCTCCCATGAGAACCAGGGCCTGTGATCTAGTAACTTCTGCTAGTTGCCGGAAGAAAGCCTCGTCCACCTCATCCCCCTGGTCTGGTGGTCTATAGCAGACTCCCACCACGACATCACCTTTGTTGCTCACACTTCTAAACTTAATCCAGAGACTCTCAGGTTTTTCTGCAGTTTTATACTGGAGCTCTGAGCAGTCATACTCCTCTCTTACATACAATGCAACTCCCCCACCTTTTCTGCCCTGCCTGTCCTTCCTGAACAGTTTATATCCATCCATGACAGTACTCCAGTCATGTGAGTTATCCCAACAAATCTGTTATTCCAATCACATCATAGTTCCTTGACTGTGCCAGGACTTCCAGTTCTCCCTGCTTCTTTCCCAGACTACTTGCATTTGTGTATAGGCACTTAAGATAACTCGCTGATTGTCCCACTTTCTCAGTCTGAGACAGGAGTCCTTCCCTCTTGCACTCTCCTACTCGTGCTTCCTCCCGGTATCCCATTTCCCCACTTATCTCAGGGCTTTGGTCTCCTTCCCCTGGTGAACCTAGTTTAAAGCCCTCCTCACTAGGTTAGCCAGCCTGCTTGCAAAGATGCTCTTCCCTCTCTTCGTTAGGTGGAGCCCGTCTCTGCCTAGCACCCCTCCTTCTTGGAACACCATCCCATTGTCGAAGAATCCAAAGCCTTCTCTCAGACACCACCTGCGTAGCCATTCATTGACTTCCACAATTTGACGGTCTCTACCCAGGCCTTTTCCCTGCACAGGGAGGATGGACGAGAACACTACTTGCGCCTCAAACTCCTTTATCCTTCTTCCCAGAGCCATGTAGTCTTCAGTGATCCGCTCAAGGTCATTCTTGGCAGTATCATTGGTGCCCACGTGTAGAAGCAGGAAGGGGTAGCGATCCGAGGGCTTGATGAGTCTCGGCAGTCTGTCTGTCACATCATGAATCCTAGCTCCTGGCAAGCAGCAGACCTCTCGGTTTTCTCGATTGGGGTGGCAGATAGATGACTTAATCTCCCTGAGGAGGGAGTCCCCGACCACTACCACCCTCCTCCTTCTCTTGGGAGTGGTGGTCGTGGAACCCCCATCCCTAGGACAGTGCATCTCATGCCTTCCAATCGGTGGAGTCTCCTTCTGCTCCCTTCCCTCAGATGTATCATCTAGTCCACTCTCCGCATTAATACCTGTGGAGAGAACATGAAAACGGTTGCTCACCTGTATCTGCATTGCTGGTACATGGACGCTCCTCTTTATTCTTCTGGAGGTCACATGCTGCCAAATTTCTTCACCGTCCCTCAGTCCCCTCTGCGCAACCTGCTCCAATTCTTCAGTATGTTGTGCCTGAAGAAGCATATCCTGACGTCTGTTCAGGAAATCTTCATTTTCTCGTATGCAACGCAGGGTCGATACTACTTTCTCCAGGCCTCGAACCTTCTCTTCCAATATGGAGACCAGTTTGCACTTTGTACAGACAAAGTCGCTTCTGTCCTGTGGAAGAAAGACAAACATGGCACAATCTGTGCAGGTCACAACAGCTGATCGCTCACCTTCCATAATTTCTTCCTTCTCAGAGCTTCCTCAGGTGTTGCAGCAACTCACAGAAGCCCACAAGATGAAAGCCTCAGTGGGCTCTCCCGAGGAGAACTCCCTCTGTTAGCCTCCGCTGTTCGCTGCTCAGCTGGTTCGCTGCTGACTGCGCTTTTTATACCAGTCAGGCCCACTCAAGGCTCACCTGGACGTCTTCTCTTCTCCAGATGAAACAACTGAATTTTTTTCAGTCTCCCC
>NW_020700937.1:0-5317 GCF_002925995.2 Terrapene triunguis | reverse complement strand
AGTTTTCACTTTAAATGAAACATGTAACATTTCATCCCAATTCTGACACAAATAAATTTCAGAACATTGGAATTTCCTGCAAGGTAGACCCGCTCGACTGGTCAGTATTAGCATCTGCACTACCCAGGAGGGGACGCAGACACAGAGAAATTCAGGCCCAAATTTCCAAAAGTGCCCTCTGATTTAGAGATGCTCAACTTGAGACATATTGAGCCTGATATTCAGAAGTGCTGAGCACTAACTGAAGTCATTGTGAGAGCTCAGCACCTCTGAAGATCAGGGCATTTATTTAATGCCTAAATAGGGATTTAGATGCTTAACTTAAGACTCCTTCTTGGTCTTGGTGACTTATCCCAGGCCACACAAGATGTTTGTGGCAAAGCTGGGAAGAAAGCCCAGATCACCTAACTCCTGGGCCTGTACCTTATGCACAAGGCAACCAAATCCTCAGCTAGTGTACAGCAATATAGTTCCACTGATACACGCCAGCTGAGGATGTCAAGTTCCACCTAAATGCCAGTAATATCACTTACCTCGAAAGCCCTCATTTTTCATGCACTCCAATGACAGCAGAATTCCTTGTGTCCTATCTTTACATTGTCTGCAGAGCAGCTTCCCATTTAATTGATAGTTTTATGCCAAAAAGTGTTAGTGGCAGGCAGCCATCAATCATGAGTTTGTTAAAAGTCAATGGGGGTAAGCACAGTTTTCAGAAAATAAGGGAGCAATTAAATCCCCCTTTGTTTAGTGATAGCTGAAACAATAGAAGCCACCACCCCAGGTCAGGGACCAGCATGGAGAGGCCAGAGAAGAAGCTAAGGCCATGTCTACACTGGAGACCTTACAGCAGCACAGCTGTACCAATTAGGGTGACCAGATGTGCCAATTTTATAGGGACAGTTTCGATTTTTGGGTCTTTTTCTTATATAGGCTCCTATTACCCCCACCCCCATCCCGATTTTTCACACTTGCTGTCTGGTCACCCTAGTACCAATGCAGCTGTGCCGCTGTAAGATCTCCCACGTAGCCACGCTATGCTGGGAGAGAGGTCTCCTGTTGGCATAATTAAGCCACCCCAACAAGCAGCAGTAGCTATGTCAGCAGGAGAGTGTCTCCCGCCGACACAGCGCTGTCCACACCGGTACTTCTGTCGGTGTCACTTTTGTCGTTCGGGGCTGAGCGACATAAGTTATCCCGCCAAAAGTGCTAGTGTAGATCTAGCCTCAGTGATGTGGTCTGAAGGGTTTCACTGGAGACGGAATGCAAATGCAGGGGGTGGGGCACTGATTGATTTTGCAAGAGAGGAACCAGAAAGCAAGGAGAAAGCAGGGGCACAGCGGGAGAAGCAGCAGGGAGTGTGGTCCCTAGGAGAAAGCCAAGAGACAGAGTTCTGTTTGAGCCAGTACTTACTGGAAAGACTAACTTGGATTTCTGAACAAGAAAACGGCCTCCTGTTGTTCCTACTGTGTTCAGGGGAACGGCGCTTTGTGCGCATCCTCTGGAAACAACAGGAATCCACCAAAGAACATACCTGACTCCTGTCGTTCAGTTCTCCTACTAACGGAACCAACCCAGCAAGGACCCAAATACCGGCTAACGGCTCAAGCTAAAAGGGGCAACAAAAGTGATTCTTTTTCATTCTAGATTAGCTCAGGGGTGGCCAACCTGTGGCTCCAGAGCCACATGCGGCTCTTCAGAAGTTAATATGCGGCTCCTTGTACAGGCACCGACTCCGGGGCTGGAGCTACAGGCGCCAACTTTCCAATGTTCTGGGGGGGGGGGGCGCTCACTGCTCAACCCCTGGCTCTGCCACAGGGCTGGCCCCCACTCCACCCCTTCCCGCCCCCTCCCCTGAGCCTACTGTGTCCTCGCTCCTTCCTCCTCTGAGCCTCCTGCACGCCACAAAACAGCTGATTGGGACGTGCGGGGAGGGAGGGGGAGGTGATGATTGGCGGCTGCCGGTGGGTGGGAGGTGCTGGGAGCGGGGAGGGGGAGAGCGGATTGGGGGCTGCTGACGTATTACTATGGCTCTTTGGCAACGTACATTGGTAAATTCTGGCTCCTTCTCAGGCTCAGGTTGGCCACCCCTGGATTAGATACTTTTAAAATGCAGCCGGTGAGTTGTAATTAGGTGCAGTGCTCAGAATCTCCCCACTGTAATGTTGCAGTTTTGCTGTTTCTAGAAACTAGCCTTTGGGGTCTGTTTATTGTTTTGTACCTGTGTTTGGAAACAAAATATTTTATGCAACTCCATTTCCTACATTTAACAAGTGGGTTGAAAAACAAGCCTATGACGTGATCCCAGAGAGGGCAAATAATGCCCTGAACTCTGATTTGCATCTAGAGGATTTGGAGCTGCTCTCATGCTACCCTGCATGTGTAATTTTACGCTGAGCTCTACACCCAGGCATATGCTTTCTGCCACTGCTTGTAGCAACCCAGTGCAAATTGTCAACTCAAGCGTGAGCAGAGGGAGCTGTGCAATTAGGAAGTAAACAGCTGACAGAGTGCCACACACGCTCACTAAATAACTCTGACATGTGCCTCCCCTGGACATTTTTCATCCGGGGCAATCTGAGCTGCTTCTCCTGAACCAAGCAAACAAAAAGCTATAAATTTCCCAGAGCCTGGGACTGGGGGGGCTGAGATTACTCATATCAGAGCTGACAATTAATAACGGAGACCTGACAAATGACGCTCTCGCCCAGAATAATGTAAAGCACCTGGAGAATATTTAATTAAAACCTGGATCTGCGGCTCCGGGGCCTCTTGAACCTCAAGCCACTGGGAAAGGTAATGCTGGGAAAGCTCCCTGCTGAAAGGGCTAGCAAACTCATCTGCATCTGTGGGGTTAGTGGATGGAGTTTAATTAGTCAGTGGCAGAACAGAAAGCAGGAAATAACTAAGCAGTAATACCCAGGTTCTCAAGGATATTTAGGCACTGATCCACCAAGGTATTTAGGCACCTAAGTCACACCCACACCATTTTAGACAGGGGCTTCACTCAGGCTGTTAGCAGGTGCTGGGTCCCCTGCGTGGAAATTGCTGATTCAGTTAAGTGAGTGCAGCTCATTAGGATTCTAGGGTTCAGCACAGTGAGGTCCTGCTGGAAAACCCCAGCTTGGAGGGTTTATCCCGTACAATGGCATTATTTCAGACAGCCGATAAAAGAACCACCCCAGGCTGGGCACTCACACTCTGTCTGCATGGGCACGAGGTCAGGACTCAACCTCTGCGCAGAAATAATTTGTTCTAAATGCACATGACCGTTCGCCCTTTAATGAATCACCCTCCGCACTTTCTCCACGCAAACATCTGGCACAGGGTGAGCTGGGCTGCTGGCCCTCGCTCAGCTGCGTGAGCCTGGGAGGCAGATGTTTGATGACAGGATGCTTGACAGGAGCTGTCTTCATTTGGGGGAAAGGGGGTGACTGAAGGGGTTGCCCAGAGTTCTGGTCTCCCCCCGGCCCCGGATTGAAGTGACTTTCATGCTGATAAAAAGTACCAGGTTGGCTTTGATGTCTGATGCACAGGCTACCACTGGTGATGTCAGTGGGAATATTGTGTGTGTGTTGGGGGAGGGGCTGGCAGGATGGTTACAAACCTGGGTTCACTTTTCCCCTTGCGGATGACACCAAGCTGGAATGGATCCATTTAGTCTCTTGAAGACTGAAATACTTTAGCACAGGGGTATCTGGGTGAAACCGAATGCCTTGTTTCAGAGTAGCAGCCGTGTTAGTCTGTATCCGCAAAAATAACAGGAGTACTTGTGGCACCTTAGAGACTAACAAATTTATTAGAGCATAAGCTTTCGTGGGCTACAACCCACTTCTTCGGATGCATATAGAGTGAAATATATTGAGGAGATATATATACACACATACAGAGAGCATGAACAGGTGGGAGTTGTCTTACCAACTCTGAGAGGCCAATTAAGTAAGAGAAAAAAAACTTTTGAAGTGATAATCAAGATAGCCCAGTACAGACAGTTTGATAAGAAGCAAGTGTGAGAATACTTACAAGGGGAGATAGATTCAATGTTTGTAATGGCTCAGCCATTCCCAATCCCTATTTAGGGAATGCCTTGTGTTATACAACAAAGAGTCCTGTGGCACCTTATAGACTAACAGACGTATTGGAGCATAAGCTTTCGTGGGTGAATGCCCACTTCGTCAGATGCATATGTTAGTCTATAAGGTGCCACAGGACTCGTCGTTGCTTTTTACAGATCCAGACTAACACAGCTACCCCCTGATACTTGACACTGTGTTATACAGGAGATCAGCCTAGGCAATCTAATTGTTCCTTTTAGCCTTAAGCTCTATGAAACTCGCCAGAGGAAATCATAGAATATCAGGGTTGGAAGGGACCTCAGGAGGTCATCTAGTCCAATCCCCTGCTCAAAGCAGGACCAATCCCCAGACAGATTTTTACCCCAGTTCCCTAAATGGCTCCCTCATGGATTGAACTCATAACACTGGGTTTAGCAGGCCAATGCTCAAACCACTGAGCTATCCCTCCAACAAAACGCTAAGCAAAAGGAACATAAGGGTGACATCAAACGAGAGTAAAGGCCTGGAAGGGGTTTCGTTAGCCTGGGGTACCAGCTAGATCTGAAGTGTGGTCACTAAGTAGAACCCTTAGGAGCCTACTGGGAGGTGGAGTTCAGTTAAAGTCAGTCTCTCGGCCCTGCTCTTCCACTGGATGAGGTAAAACAGTGGGGCTGTCTCTTGAGAGGTGCTGTGCACCCACGCTGCCCATTGACGTCACTAGGAATCAGGGGTCCTGAGCTCCTTTGCTGGAGGGGATTGGCCCCATGGACCTGAATGGGAGCTGCTGGCGTTCAGTGCTTCTAGCTTTCGGCCCAACACGCCGGCTAGTTACTCTAGAGAGCAGAGGCTGTCATTAGTGCTGTGCATGTGGACAGGGAGATGCGGGCTGGAGGCGTTGTTGATGCATCCTCCTTGGATCTGTTCCTTACCTGGTCCCAGGCAAAGTAGCTTGTTTGGCCACTGAAGTAAAACATGGGCCTTCCTGTTCCCCTGCCCCTGGAGCCTTGAACAAAACCAACACGTGCCGTGAGTCGCACAGATGGATCTCCCTACCAGCACAGGAGTCAGGGTCCAAATATTGCAGCTCACAGGAGCAAGCCTGGAGTGTCTCAGGGGACCCCTGCCAAGCTGACGTCTCCTCTTCAGAAGGGTGGTCTGTGAGGTCCCACAGTGTCCCTCAGTATTCCACCAGGGAATGTGTCAGCTACTGCTGCATATGCTCTGTCTGCAGAGATGGACATCTGCATGGTGCCTGAGGGAAATCA
>NW_020700936.1:0-4422 GCF_002925995.2 Terrapene triunguis | reverse complement strand
GTCTTCTCTTCTCCAGATGAAACAACTGAATTTTTTTCAGTCTCCCCTCATGGGTCATATTTCTCTAGACCTTCAATCATTTTTGCTGCTCTGCTCTGGACTTTCTCCAATTTGTCCATATTTTTCTCAAGATGTGGTGCCCAGAACTGGACACAATACCCCAGCTAAGGGTTTATGTAACACGGCGTGCACTCACCGCTGCGGTGCCTCCTGCTGGTCCGTCCAGGAATTAGCTCAGCCCAGCCTCAGAGCGCCTCCTGCTGGCCGGTGTATCCCTTGGTTACCGGCCCTGTTGTCTCCACCACCTGTGACCCCGTGTCCCTCCTGGATCCCAGTGCCCCCACCCTCGGGTCTCTCCTCCCAGGGAACCCCTTCCCCCCATGCCCACCTTGCCTCAGTGGCTACTGCCAGTTGTCATCTAGCTTCCTTTCTCTGGGGCAGACTGCAGTCTGTAATGGCCACTCATCATTGGCAAGGGGGTTGGACACGCTGCCTTTCCCTGCAGCCCCAGTACCTCCTTAGGCCTTCCTGCCAGGCCTGAGCTCCCCAGTTCCGCCTGCCCCTTCCCCAGCACTGTGCTGTCGACGGTACCCTGTCTCTCCCAGGCAGCTAGGTCCTTCTCACTCCAGGGCTGGAGTGAGACTTTCTCAGCTCCGTACTCACAGCCCTCTTATCAGGGCCAGCTGTGCCCTGATTGAGCTGGCCATACCTGTGGCCAGCTACTCAACCAGCCTCCCTCGGCTGTTCTCACTCCTTCTATCCCAGGAGCGGGGTAACCGCCCGGCTACACCTTATCAGCACAGAGTAGAGTGGAAGAATTACTCCTCCTGTCTTGGTTACAACACTTCTGCTAATACATCCCAAAATGATGTTCGCTTTTTTGCAAGTGTTACACTGTTGACTCCTTTAGTTTGTGATCCACTATAACCCCCAGATCGCTTTCTGCAGTACTCCTTCCTAGGCAGTCATTTCCCATTTTGTATTTGTGCAGTTGATTGTTCCTTCCTAAGTGTAGTAGTTTGCATTTGTCCTGATTGAATTTCATTCTATTTATTTCAGACTGTTTCTCCAGTTTCTCAAGGTCATTTTGAATTCTAATCCTGTTCTCTAAAGCACTTACCATCCCTCCCATCTTGGTATCATCTTCAAACTTTATAAGTGTATTCTCTGTGATTATCCAAATCATTTATGAAGATATTGAAGAGAACCGGACCTACAACGTATCCCTGTGGGACCCCACTCAATATGCCCTTCCAGCTTGATTGTGAACCATTGATGATTACTCTGAGTATGCTTTTCCAACCGGTTATGCACCCACCTTATAGTAGGTTCATCTAAGCTATATTTCCCTAGTTTGTCTATGAGCAGGTCGCTTGAGACTGTATCAAAAGCCTTACTAAAGTCTCAATATCACATGTACTACTTCCTCCCCACCACAATCCACAAGGCTTGTTACCCTGTCAAAGAATATTAGGTTGGTTTGACATGATTGGTTCTTGACAAATCCATTTTGACTGTTACTTATCACCTTGTTTTCTTGTAGATGCTTACAAATTGATTATTTGCTCCATTATCTTTCTAGGTATCAAAGTTAAGCTGACTAGTTTATAATTCCTTGGGTTGTCCTTATTCCCCTTCTTATAGATTGGTACTATATTTGTCCTTTGCCAGCCCTCTGGGAGCTCTAGCATCCTCCAAGTTTTCAGAGATAATTGTTAATGATTCAGAGATCTCTTCAGCTGTTCCTTAAGCTTTCTAGGATGCATTACATGAGGCTCTGGTGACTTGAAGACATCTAACTTGTCTAAGTAATTTTAAACTTGTTCTTTTCCTATTTTAGCCCCAGATCTTAACCCATTTACGCTGATGTTCACCATCTTAGTTGTCTAATCACTGCTAACTTTTGGTGAAAACTGAAACAAAAAGCATTTAACACTTGGGCCACTGCTGTGTTTTTTGTTGTTGTCTTTCCCTCGTCATAGAGTAATGGGCTTACCCTGTCCTTGGCCTTCCTCTTGCTTCTCATGCTTTTGTAAAATATTTTCTTGTTAGTCTTTTTGTCCCTAGCTAGTTTAATCTTGTTTTTTGCCATAGGCATTTTCAAAATTGTCCCTACATGCTTGTAGTTTTTTTTATTAATCCTCTGTAATTTGACCTAGTTTCCACTTTTTGTAGGATTCTTGAGTTTCACGTCCTTGAAGATCTCCTGGTTAAGCCAGGGTGGTCTTTTTTTCTACAAATTGGCATAGTTTGCTCTTAGAATCATAGAATATCAGGGTTGGAAGGGACCTCAGGAGGTCATCTAGTCCAACTCCCTGCTCAAAGCAGGACCAATTTCCAACTAAATCATCCTAGCCAGGGCTTTGTCAAGCCTGACCTTAAAAACCTCTAAGGAAGGAGATCCCACCACCTCCCTATGTAACCCATTCCAGTGCTTCACCATCCTCCTAGTGAAAGTTTCTTTTCTTAATATCCAACCTAAACCTCCCCCACTACAACTTGAGACCATTACTCCTTGTTCTGTCATCTGGTACCACTGAGAACAGTCTAGATCCATCCTCTTTGGAACCCCCTTTCAAGTAGTTGAAAGCAGCTATCAAATCCCCCCTCATTCTTCTCTTCTCCAGACTAAACAATCCAAGTTCTCTCAGCCTCTCCTCATAAGTCATGTGCTCCACACCCCTAATCATTTTTGTTGCCCTCTTTGGAGGATGTGGAAAAATTGGAAAGACTCTTTGTAGTGTGGGGCCCCAAACTGGACACAGTACTCCAGATGAGGCCTCACCAATGTCAAATAGAGGGGAATGATCATGTCCCTTGATCTGCTGGCAATGCCCCTACTTATACAGCCCAAAATGCCATAAGCCTTCTTGGCAACAAGGGCACACTGACTCATATCCAGCTTCTCGTCCACTGTAACCCCTAGGTCCTTTTCTGCAGAACTGCTGCCTAGCCATTCGGTCCCTAGTCTGTAACCGTGCATGGGATTCTTCATTCCTAAGTGCAGGACTCTGCACATGTCCTTGTTGAACCTCATCAGATTTCTTTTGGCCCAATTGTCTAGGTCCCTCTGTATCCTATCCCTACCCTCCAGCCTATCTACCACTCTTCCCAGTTTACTGTAATCTGCAAACTTGCTGAGGGTGCAGTCCACGCCATCCTCCAGATCATTAATGAAGATATTGAACAAAACCGGCCCCAGGACTGACCCTTGGGGCACTCCGCTTGATACTGGCTGCCATCTAGACATGGAGCCATTGATCACTACCTGTTGAGCCCTACAATCTAGCCAGCTTTCTATCCACCTTACAGTCCATTCATCCAGCTCATACTTCTTTAATTTGCTGGCAGGAATACTGTGGGAGACTGTATCAAAAGCTTTGCTAAAGTCAAGGAATAACACATCCACTGCTTTCCCCTCATCCACAGACCCAGTTATCTCCTCATAGAAGGCAATTAGGTTAGTCAAGCATGATTTGCCCTTGGTGAATCCATGCTGACTGTTCCTGATCACTTTCCTTTCCTCTAAGTGCTTCAGAATTGATTCCTTGAGGACCTGCTCCATGATTTTTCCAGGGACTGAGGTGAGGCTGACTGGCCTGTAGTTCTCCGGATCCTCCTCCTTCCCTTTTTTTAAAGATGGGCACTACATTAGCCTTTCTCCAGTCACCCGGATCACCATGAGTTTTCAAAGAGAATGGCCAATGGCTCTGCAATCACATCTGCCAACTCCTTTAGCACCCTCAGATGCAGCGCATCCGGACCCATGGACTTGTGCTCGTCCAGCTTTTCTAAATAGTCCTGAACCACTTTTCTCCACAGAGGGCTGGTCACCTCCTCCCCATACTGTGCTGTGCTGCCCAGTGCAGTAGTCTGCGAGCTGATCTTGTTTGTGAAGACAGAGGCAGAAAAAACATTGAGTGCATTAGCTTTTTTCACATCCTCTGTCACTAGGTTGCCTCCTTCATTCAGTAAGGGGCCCACACTTTGTTTGACTTTCTTCTTGTCGCTAACATACCTGAAGAAACCCTTCTTGTTACTCATAACATCCCTTGCTAGCTGCAACTCCAAATGTGATTTGGCCTTCCTGATTTCACTCCTGCATGCCTGAGCAATATTTTTATACTCCTCCCTGGTCATTTGTCCAAGCTTCCACTTCTTGTAAGCTTCTTTTTTTTGGTTTAAGATCAGCAAGGATTTCACTGTTAAGCCAAGTTGGTCGCCTGCCATATTTACTATTCTTTCTACACATCGGGATGGTTTATTCCAGCAACTTTAATAAGGATTCTTTAAAATACAGCCAGCTCTCCTGGACTCCTTTCCCCCTCATGTTTTTCTCCCAGGGGATTCTGTCCATCAGTTCCCTGAGGGAGTCAGTCTGCTTTTCTGTAGTCCAGGGTCCGTATTCTGCTGCTCTCCTTT
>NW_020700935.1:0-3337 GCF_002925995.2 Terrapene triunguis | reverse complement strand
AGTTTTCACTTTAAATGAAACATGTAACATTTCATCCCAATTCTGACCCAAACAAATTTCAGAACATTGGAATTTCCTGCAAGGTAGACCCGCTCGACTGGTCAGTATTAGCATCTGCACTACCCAGGAGGGGATGCAGACAAAGAGAAATTCAGGCCCAAATTTCCAAAAGCGCCCTCTGATTTAGAGATGCTCAACTTGAGACATATTGAGCCTGATATTCAGAAGTGCTGAGCACTAACTGAAGTCATTGTGAGAGCTCAGCACCTCTGAAGATCAGGGCATTTATTTAATGCCTAAATAGGGATTTAGATGCTTAACTTAAGACTCCTTCTTGGTCTTGGTGACTTATCCCAGGCCACACAGGATGTTTGTGGCAAAGCTGGGAAGAAAGCCCAGATCACCTAACTCCTGGGCCTGTACCTTATGCACAAGGCACTAAATCCTCAGCTAGTGTACAGCAATATAGTTCCACTGATACACGCCAGCTGATCTCAAGTTCCACCTAAATGCCAGTAATATCACTTACCTCGAAAGCCCTCATTTTTCATGCACTCCAATGACAGCAGAATTCCTTGTGTCCTATCTTTACATTGTCTGCACAGCAACTTCCTATTTAATTGATAGTTTTATGCCAAAAAGTGTTAGTGGCAGGCAGCCATCAATCACAAGTTTGGTAAAAGTCAATGGGGGTAAGCACAGTTCATTCAGAAAATAAGGGAGCAATTAAATCCCCCTTTGTTTAGTGATAGCTGAAACAATAGAAGCCACCACCCCAGGTCAGGGACCAGCATGGAGAGGCCAGAGAAGAAGCTAAGGCCATGTCTACACTGGAGACCTTACAGCAGCACAGCTGTACCAATTAGGGTGACCAGATGTCCTGATTTTATAGGGACAGTCCGGATTTTGGGGTCTTTTTCTTATATAGGCTCCTATTACCCCCACCCCCATCCCGATTTTTCACACTTGCTGTCTGGTCACCCTAGTACCAATGCAGCTGTGCCGCTGTAAGATCTCCCACGTAGCCACGCTATGCTGGGAGAGAGGTCTCCTGTTGGCATAATTAAGCCACCCCAACAAGCAGCAGTAGCTATGTCGGCAGGAGAGTGTCTCCCGCCAACATAGCGCTGTCCACACCGGTGCTTCTGTTGGTGTCACTTTTGTCGTTCGGGGCTGAGCGACATAAGTTATCCCGCCAAAAGTGCTAGTATAGATCTAGCCTCAGTGATGTGGTCTGAAGGGTTTCACTGGAGACGGAATGCAAATGCAGGGGCCGGGACACTGATTGATTTTGTAAGAGAGGAACCAGAAAGCAAGGAGAAAGCAGGGGCACAGTGGGAGAAGCAGCAGGGATTGTGGTCCCTAGGAGAAAGCCAAGAGACAGAGTTCATAGAATCATAGAATCATAGAATACCAGGGTTGGAAGAGACCTCAGGAGGTCATCTAGTCCAACCCCCTGCTCAAAGCAGGACCAATTCCCAACTAAATCATCCCAGCCAGGGCTTTGTCAAGCCGGGCCTTAAAAACCTCCAAGGAAGGAGACTCCACCACCTCCCTAGGTAACGCATTCCAGTGCTTCACCACCCTCCTAGTGAAATAGTGTTTCCTAATATCCAACCTAGACCTCCCCCACTGCAACTTGAGACCATTGCTCCTTGTTCTGTCATCTGCCACCACTGAGAACAGTCTAGATCCATCCTCTTTGGAACCCCCCTTCAGGTAGTTGAAGGCTGCTATCAAATCCCCCCTCATTCTTCTCTTCTGGAGACTAAACAATCCCAGTTCCCTCAGCCTCTCCTCATAAGTCATGTGCTCCAGACCCCTAATCATTTTTGTTGCCCTCCGCTGGACTCTTTCCAATTTTTCCACATCCTTCTTGTAGTGTGGGGCCCAAAACTGGACACAGTACTCCAGATGAGGCCTCACCAATGTCGAATAATGGGGAACGATCACGTCCCTCGATCTGCTGGCAACGCCCCTACTTATACAGCCCAAAATGCCGTTAGCCTTCTTGGCAACAAGAGCACACTGTTGACTCATATCCAGCTTCTCGTCCACTGTGACCCCTAGGTCCTTTTCTGTAGAACTGCTACCTAGCCATTCGGTCCCTAGTCTGTAGCTGTGCATGGGATTCTTCCGTCCTAGGTGCAGGACTCTGCACTTGTCCTTGCTGAACCTCATCAGGTTTCTTTTGGCCCAATCCTCTAATTTGTCTAGGTCCCTCTGTATCCGATCCCTACCCTCTAGTGTATCTACCACGCCTCCCAGTTTAGTGTCATCGGCAAACTTGCTGAGAGTACAGTCCACACCATCCTCCAGATCATTAGTAAAGATATTAAACAAAACCGGCCCCAGGACCGACCCTTGGGGCACTCCGCTTGAAACTGGCTGCCAACTAGACATGGAGCCATTGATCACTACCCGTTGAGCCCGACGATCTAGCCAGCTTTCTATCCACCTTACAGTCCATTCATCCAGCCCATACTTCTTTAACTTGGCAGCAAGAATACTGTGGGAGACCGTATCAAAAGCTTTGCTAAAGTCAAGGAATAACACATCCACTGCTTTCCCCTCATCCACAGAGCCAGTTATCTCATCATAGAAGGCAATTAGGTTAGTCAGGCATGACTTCCCCTTGGTGAATCCATGCTGACTGTTCCTGATCACTTTCCTCTCCTCTAAGTGTTTCATAATTGATTCCTTGAGGACGTGCTCCATGATTTTTCCAGGGACTGAGGTGAGGCTGACTGGCCTGTAGTTCCCCGGATCCTCCTTCTTCCCTTTTTTAAAGATGGGCACTACATTAGCCTTTTTCCAGTCATCCGGGACCTCCCCCGATCGCCATGAGTTTTCAAAAATAATGGCTAATGGCTCTGCAATCTCATCCGCCAACTCCTTTAGCACCCTCGGATGCAGTGCATCCGGCCCCATGGACTTGTGCACGTCCAGTTTTTCTAAATAGTCCCGAACCACTTCTTTCTCCACAGAGGGCTGGTCACCTTCTCCCCATATTGTGCTGCCCAGTGCAGCAGTCTGGGAGCTGACCTTGTTTGTGAAGACAGAGGCAAAAAAATCATTGAGTACATTAGCTTTTTCCACATCCTCGGTCACTAGGTTGCCTCCCTCATTCAGTAAGGGGCCCACACTTTCCTTGACTTTCTTCTTGTTGCTAACATACCTGAAGAAACCCTTCTTGTTACTCTTAACATCTCTTGCTAGCTGCAACTCCAAGTGTGATTTGGCCTTCCTGATTTCACTCCTGCATGCCTGAGCAATATTTTTATACTCCTCCCTGGTCATTTGTCCAATCTTCCACTTCTTGTAAGCTTCTTTTTTG
>NW_020700934.1:0-1971 GCF_002925995.2 Terrapene triunguis | reverse complement strand
TTTGTCCTGCCATGAGTGCAGGGGACTGGACTAGATGACCTCTCGAGGTCCCTTCCAGTCCTATGATCTGCAGACAGTTATGTCCTTCCCGCTAGTCCTCGTTTAGCCAGGCTGTTCCTATTTACTGCTATTTCTTCATAAATTTATCCCGTAAGAGCCTTTATCATTTTGTTGCCCTTTTCCACAATTCCTTCCTGTGAGTAGACATCTTCCCGGTACAGAATAACCCAAACCAGAAGGTAATGTTCTGGAATTGGTCTCCCCAGAACCAGAGAGAGATTTTACTTTAATTCCATTATCAGGACGTCTGGTAAACAAGATTTCTGCAGGGGAACATAGTAATCCGTGTTAGAGTATCATGAGGCACTCTCAGCGGGAAAGGACATTCTATGCTCCTCAGAATGTAAACCAATGAGATTCCAAGAAGCAGCTGAAATTAGTATTAACTATAATATTGGTCCTGTTTGTTTTAAGCCTAGACTACAGTATCAGATTCTGAGTTGGTACAAAAACAACAATCCTGGACAATCTCCATCATCACAGTGTAAGAATAATATTGTTGCCAATGGAAAATGAGTGCCAACAAATTTAGAGAAGGTACTGTTCCCCTGGCTTACTTTGGAAGGGGACTTGGCCGGGATCGGACTCTAGGACTGTCCTAGATAACAGTGTTCCCTGTACCTGACACTTGAAATGAGCCAGGCTGGTTAATGAAGTGCTTTATTTCTTATTTGCATAAATTCCTCACACAGGCCCCGCTCTGAGTCAAGTGGCATTCATTGTAAACCTCTAATTGGATTTCTCTTCAGATCGAAGCTCTATTTATTTCTGTAGTGAACATAGTGTTTTACAGACACACTATAACCTCCCAATGGCATCTTTTCTCACACCTTGATCCTGCAAGCACTCCCGGGGATATGTAGTGCTTATTACTCCCTTGGAATTAGTCCCGGCCGTCAAGGTTTGCAGGGTCAGACCCTCTGGCTGAAGCGCACCGAGGAAGGAACTGAGGAAGGGGTGCACCATCATTTGAATGGGTTGGTGCAGCGGATGTCTTGGTGGGGCTGGATTTTAGCGCCAGGCTCTCTGGAGAGACAGGGGTTCAGGAACAGCTCTGGGCCCGGGAAGCCTCGCCCTGGCAGCCCTCCTGGGCAAGCTCCTGTTGGAGCAGGGGCTTAAAAGGGAGTCACTTCAGCACCCAGCAAGGAGGCAGGAAGAGAGAGACAGGAGCTATGCCAGGAGGAGGAGAGCTGCACCAAACCTGGATTCCCCAGCCTGCAGAGACACGTGGGCCAGGTCAAGGGACAACCGCCAGCCATGATGCACCCCAAGGATACCTTCCTTACCATGCCCAAGAGGGCCCCTGGGTTGTCACCCAGTGGAGTGGGAGGGCCTGGGTTCCCTTTCCCCTGCCACCACAGGCTCTAACCACTAGGCAAGGTCTCACCTACTCACACTAACCTAAATCTCCCTTGCTGCAGATTAAGCCCATTGCTTTGTGTTCTACCTTCAGTGGACATGGAGAACAATCGATCCCCGTCCTCCCTATAACAGCCCTTAACAGATCTGAAGACTGTTATCAGGTTCCCCCAAGTCTTCTTTTCTCAACACTAAACATGCCCCGTTTATTAACCTTTCCTCATAGGTCAGGTTTTCTAAACCTTTTATCATTTTTCTAGCTCTTCTCCGGACTGTCTCCAATTTATCCACAGCTTCCCTAAAGCGTGGCAGGAGAGGGTCGCGGCGCAGAGCATGTGCCGAGCCCTGGGATATGGCCCAGCAGCGGGATGGCAATGGTTGTTCTGCGGCAGCCACAAGAGTCTCACTCTGCTGCATATCGCACAGTCAGGCGTTTGTCCCTTCGGGCCTGGATTCCTGCAGCTCCCTCCCCGCCATGATCTCACTTGCTGCTCTCCACACAGCCGCCTGTTCAGAATGCTGTTCCCCCCCACTCACACCCTGCAGCTCTGC
>NW_020700933.1:0-2066 GCF_002925995.2 Terrapene triunguis | reverse complement strand
TTTGTCCTGCCATGAGTGCAGGGGACTGGACTAGATGACCTCTCGAGCTCCCTTCCAGTTCTATGATCTGCAGACAGTTATGTCCTTCCCGCTAGTCCTCGTTTAGCCAGGCTGTTCCTATTTACTGCTATTTCTTCATAAATTTATCCCGTAAGAGCCTTTATCATTTTGTTGCCCTTTTCCACAATTCCTTCCTGTCAGTAGACATCTTCCCGGTACAGAATAACCCAAACCAGAAAGTAATGTTCTGGAATTGGTCTCCCCAGAACCAGAGAGAGATTTTACTTTAATTCCATTATCAGGACGTCTGGTAAACAAGATTTCTGCAGGGGAACATAGTAATCCGTGTTAGAGTATCATGAGGCACTCTCAGTGGGAAAGGACATTCTATGCTCCTCAGAATGTAAGCCAATGAGATTCCAAGAAGCAGCTGAAATTAGTATTAACTCTAATATTGGTCCTGTTTGTTTTAAGCCTAGACTACAGTATCAGATTCTGAGTTGGTACAAAAACAACAATCCTGGACAATCTCCATCATCACAGTGTACGAATAATATTGTTGCCAATGGAAAATATGAGTGCCAACAAATTTAGAGAAGGTGCTGTTCCCCTGGCTTACTTTGGAAGGGGACTTGGCCGGGATCGGACTCTAGGACTGTCCTAGATAGCAGTGTTCCCTGTACCTGACACAGGAAATGAGCCAGGCTGGTTAATGAAGTGCTTTATTTCTTATTTGCATAAATTCCTCACACAGCCCCTGCTCTGAGTCAAGTGGCATTCATTGTAAACCTCTAATTGGATTTCTCTTCAGATCAAAGCTCTATTTATTTCTGTAGTGAACATAGTGTTTTACAGACACACTATAACCTCCCAATGGCATCTTTTCTCACACCTTGATCCTGCAAGCACTCCCGGGGATATGCAGTGCTTATTACTCCCTTGGAATTAGTCCCGGCCGTCCGGGTTTGCAGGGTCAGACCCTCTGGCTGAAGCACACCGAGGAAGGAACTGAGGAAGGGGTGCACCATCATTTGAATGGGTTGGTGCAGCGGATGTCTTGGTGGGGCTGGATTTTAGCGCCAGGCTCTCTGGAGAGACAGGGGTGCAGGAACAGCTCTGGGCCCGGGAAGCCCCGCCCTGGCAGCCCTCCTGGGCAAGCTCCTGTTGGAGCAGGGGCTTAAAAGGGAATCACTTCAGCACCCAGCAAGGAGGCAGGAAGAGAGAGACCGGAGCTATGCCAGGAGGAGGAGAGCTGCACCAAACCTGGATTCCCCAGCCTGCAGAGACACATGGGCCAGGTCAAGGGACAACCGCCAGCCATGATGCACCCCAAGGATACCTTCCTTACCATGCCCAAGAGGGCCCCTGGGTTGTCACCCAGTGGAGTGGGAGGGCCTGGGTTCCCTTTCCCCTGCCACCACAGGCTCTAACCCTAGGCAAGGTCTCACCTACTCACACTAACCTAAATCTCCCTTGCTGCAGATTAAGCCCATTGCTTCGTGTTCTACCTTCAGTGGACATGGAGAACAATCGATCCCCGTCCTCCCTATAACAGCCCTTAACAGATCTGAAGACTGTTATCAGGTTCCCCCAAGTCTTCTTTTCTCAACACTAAACGTGCCCCGTTTATTAACCTTTCCTCATAGGTCAGGTTTTCTAAACCTTTTATCATTTTTCTAGCTCTTCTCCGGACTGTCTCCAATTTATCCACAGCTTCCCTAAAGCGTGGCAGGAGAGGGTCGCGGCGCAGAGCATGTGCCGAGCCCTGGGATATGGCCCAGCAGCGGGATGGCATCGGTTGTTCTGCGGCAGCCACAAGAGTCTCACTCTGCTGCATATCGCACAGTCAGGCGTTTGTCCCTTCGGGCCTGGATTCCTGCAGCTCCCTCCCCGCCATGATCTCACTTGCTGCTCTCCACACAGCCGCCTGTTCAGAATGCTGCTCCCCCGCACTCACACCCTGCAGCTCTGCTCCCCCCCACACACACACCCAGCAGCTCCCTCCCCACCATGATCTCACTTGCTGCTCTCCACACAGCCGTCTGTTCAGAATGCTGCTCCCCCCC
>NW_020700932.1:0-4922 GCF_002925995.2 Terrapene triunguis | reverse complement strand
ATTTTCCACCCTCCTGAGTCACCTGGGGTGATGGTGATGCCTGGTGACGTCAACAACTCCCCCCTTTGAGAATACTCAACAAGCTTTTGGCTGAGTTTTCTCATATTCTGTGGACAAGATATGATTGAGTGCTATGAAGCTGGGGTTTTCAATGAGAGGGTATGCCGGGACTTGGGAGCATACCCAGCAGTTAGAGAGGTTGAATTCTTGGGCAAAGCAAACCTTCAAGGACTCATATGTGTTTGTTTCCAAGTCAGTAGGGATTTCTTTCCATCCCGCATGTGGTCGGGGGGAAACAGGAGGTAACGAGAGGAGTGTCCCTATGGCAAAGAGTACCACTGTGGCAGACCCTGGACCTGAACTCATGCTGGGCAGGTGACCCTAGGGCCTGACAATTACAATTCCCCAAATACCCACAAAATAACAATTACCAATAGCAGGCAGACTAAAAGCAAAAGGGACCAGGCCACCAGGTTAGGCCGGCCCTGTGAAAACAAACACAACCAACGCTCAGAGTTCTCGCGGGGAGTGCGCTGTGACTGTCCAAAGAGATCACAGGGCATTCCCAGCAGGCCTTATTGTCTTTTGAATAACAGCTTAAGTCCCAGGTCGTCGCTGGCAGTCTTCTCTGCAGGCTGGACGGTCCACCGTTCAGGAGCAGGCACTGCTTTCAGGCGAGAGTGATGAATCCAGTTCTTGTGTCCCTCAACCTTTGCTGCTGTATGGGAGACCAGCAGGACGGTGTGGGGTCCCTTCCACTTCTCTTGGAGAGGCTCGTCCTTCCAGGTCCGAACGAGTACGGAGTCACCTGGCTGCAAGGAGTGGATCGGGGCATCCAGCGGGAGAGGCTGCAAATCTTTGGTGTACCTGTGGAGAGAACAAAGAACAGCAGACAGAGAGCACATGTACTGAGATAAGAAACCACAGCCTACCTCCCACTCCCCTGCCAGAACCGGTGTACCGTTCATAGGCCATGCCCTTCCAAACATAATCTCGAAGGGACTGAGCCCTAACCTGCCCTTTGGGAGAGCGCGAATGCGGAGCAAAACAAGGGGTAGAGCATCAGGCCACTTAAGGGAAGCCTCTTGGCAGACCTTTGAGAGGTGCCGCTTAAGTGTCTGATTTGTGCGTTCCACTACCCCACTGGCCTGCGGTCGCCATGGAGTGTGGAGCTTCCAGGGGATTTGCAGGGCATCCGATATCTTCTGAACAACTTGGGATGTGAAGTGTGTTCCGTTGTCAGATTCCATCCACTGGGGGAGTCCAAAGCGAGGAATGATTTCCTTGACAAACTTAAGAGCCACCGTTTTGGCAGTGTTGTTACGACATGGGAAGGCTTCAGGCCATCCGCTGAATCGATCCACTAAAACGAGAAGGTATTTGAATCCTTGGGTCCGGGGGAACTCAGTAAAATCTATTTGCCAAACTAGTCCTGGGCCTGGGGTAGGTTCCAGAGTGGCTGGTGGCACTGACACTCCAGGTCGAGGGTTGTTCTTTTGGCAGACTAAACATTCAGCCTGCACCTGGGAGGCCAGAGGCCTAAGTCCAGAGGTTAGAAAATATTTATTCATAAGCTGGGAAAGAGCTTCTCTACCTGCGTGGGTAGACTGATGTAGTTTCTGTAGTACTGGCCGTATTAGATTCCTTGGTAGGAGGATTTTTCCTTCCGTGGAGTGGAGCCATCCCTCCTTTTCCCGGAGCCTAAGTGTGTTGGCTAGGTTCCTCTCTTCATGAGAGTACTGAGGGGTCGGGAGCTCCCCCACTGATGGGATGAGGGCATGCATATGGGCATCTTTAGCTTCCTGTGGTTCCAGGGTAGCAGCTCGCTTGGCCTCTCTGTCCGCCCTGGCATTACCCTTAGCCACATCTTGATCTTCTCTTTGATGAGCCTTGCAGTGTATCACTGCTACTTCTGAGGGGAGCTGTACCGCTTCTAAAAGCCGGAGAATTTGAGGCCCATGTTTAACCGGAGAACCTTGGGCTGTCAACATTCCTCTTTCCTTCCACAGACCGGCATGGGCGTGTAGTATTCCAAAGGCATATCTGGAATCAGTAAAAATGTTAACCTTTTTTCCTTTTGACAGTTCAAGTGCACGGGTTAAGGCTACCAATTCAGCCAGCTGAGCTGATGTCCCAGCAGGTAAACCCTCTGCTTCCACAGTCTTATGGAGAGATACAATAGCATAGCCTGCCCTCCTCTGTCCGTTTACAACTGTACTGCTGCCGTCAGTATACCACTCATAATCAGCATTAGGGAGGGGTTGATCTTTTAAGTCTGGGCGGCTGGAGTATTGGACATCTATGATTTCCAGACAGTCATGTTCCTGCTCCTCTGTCTCCGGTAACAGGGTGGCTGGGTTAAGGGAGGGACAGGTCTGTAGGGTAACTTCAGGATTTTCTAACAGTTTTGCTTGATACCGAGCAACCCGAGCCTGTGTAAGCCAGAGACCACCCTTAGTATCCAGCAGGGCTTGAACCATATGGGGAGTATACACTTGCACAACTCCTCCCAGTGTCAATTTCTCAGCCTCCCCAAGCACTAGGGCAGTTGCTGCGACCGCCCTCAAACAGGCTGGCCATCCCTTTGAAACTTGATCCAGTTGTTTAGAGAAATACGCCACAGGACGCTTCCAGGCACCTAATAGCTGGGTAAGCACTCCCAGGGCCACCCCTCTCCGTTCATGCACATACAGTTGGAATGGCTTAACTAGGTCCGGCAGGCCTAGAGCTGGAGCTTCCATTAGTTTCCTTTTTAAGATTTTAAATGCCCTGTCCGCTTCTGGGGACCAGTGAAAGGGGTCATGATCCGCTCCCTTAACGCATTCATACAAGGGTTTAGCCCACAGTCCAAACTCTGGGATCCATATTCTGCAGAAGCCTGCCATGCCCAGAAACGCCCTGAGTTGTTTATGATTGCTTGGAATAGGAATTTGACAGATAGCTTCCTTTCTTTCACTTGAAAGCTGACGTTCCCCCTGCCTGATGTAAAATCCTAAATACCGTACTTCTGGGAGAGCAATCTGAGCCTTACTCTGTGCTACTCGATATCCTCTGAGTCCAACAAAGTTCAGGAGGCTTACAGTGGCTTTAAGACAAGGGATTAGACCCACAGCAGCAATCAACAAGTCATCCACATATTGCAGGAGGAGGACTTTGTCCTCATTGTCCCACTCCTCCAAGTCTCTGGCCAAAGCCTGGCCGAACAAAGTGGGGGAATTTTTAAATCCCTGGGCCAATACTGTTCAACAAAACTAACTGCTTTTTAACCCTTCTGTTGTCCTCATTATGCCTTGCAGTATTTTGCTGATCTCAGTTGCTTGGGCACATTCAGGCCCCCCTTCCTCTTGGTTGTCAGCAAAGTCTTGGCAGCGAACACTGACCTTGGACTGAGGCCAGCTGACTGAGCTTGCTAGCTGTATTTTCCTCTCAGTTAACTCATTCCGTGCTTTTTCCTCTTCTCCCTTTCTCGGCTTCTTCTAACTTCCAAAAGAACCTTCCACTCTTCACTCATACACCTTTTCCAGTAACATAACTTCTGTACAGAGCTTTGAAGCAACAAACCAGGATGAGCACACTCACTTCTGAGGATTCCTCTCTGTACAACCTCTGGTGTCCAATAGCTTTCCCTTTTAAACCTTAAATGCCTTCTCTGTCTTCCTTCTCCTTAGCCTTAGCTGTAACCTGATTCCGCTCCACTTCAGACAACAGGGTTCTCATAAGGACATTACAATCATCCCAGTCAGGTTTACAGCTAGCCAGACACCCTTCAAAGGCTGAGATAAATTTGCTTGGGTTCGTAGAGAATTCCCCTGCCTGTGCCTTAAAAGCTGCCAGGTCCACTGCGTTAAAAGGCACATGGGTGTAAACCTGCATAGTAGTGGCCGGGCGATTGTCTGATCCAGGGCGGGCTATCCGAGTCTCAGTAAGTAATGGATAGAATCCCACCGAGGGGGCAATCTCTGGGACCTGAGAGACCCTGTCTTTATATGGTGGGGGTGTTGGAGCCGAAGGGGACACCAACTCTGCCATCACAACCGGAGGAGGGTTCTGGGGACTAACTGTAGTTACTACCGAACCTGACGGAGTCAAATTACACCTTTGCAAAAGATCTGACCTATCTCTTAACAACATAAACAACTGTACATACATATGTTCATTCCATTTACCCGTACGCTGACAAAACAAAAGCAATTGAAGGATCGTATTATAATTGAGTGATCCCTCCGGTGGCCACCTTTCCTGGTCCTCTAGCTGATATTGAGGCCAGTCTACTGTACAGAATCTTTTCAGTTTACTTTTAATCAACGGATCCGATCCAAACACTTTCCAGTTCACCAGAATGCATTCCAAGGGTGTACACCTTCCCCTGCCTGCCGTACTCTGTCCCTGCCCCATATTAGGGAGACTCTGGGCGTCCCTAAGTCAAAACAGGTAGACACTGGGCGTCCCCAGGTCAAGACAGATAAAGTCCCCACTGGACTGTTCCTACCTTATCCACAGGACCGGTTCCCCACCGTCGCCCGCGGCCACAGCTGCTTCTCCACTACTCAAGCGCGTTGCACCGTTGTGCCCTCCGGGGTCGACCAAACCACGTCTCCGCTGAGGCCCCCGATGAAGTCACCGGTGCGCGCTGGGCGTCGGTCGTCGCCGTAGTCCGTCGGCCTCCAGGAGGGATCCGGGCAAGGCTAAATTTCAGCCTCGAGCCCCACGTTGGGCGCCAAAAACTGTTGCTGGCACAGAGGTGCCCGAGGCAAAGCAACAGGGGTTCGTTGCCCGGTGTGCTTCGCGCCAATAAACACACCGGGGTGGAGAAGCAAACAAAGTTTATTTGAGATCTCAAAGCGGTGCAAGGAGACTGGCACATCTCAAATCAAACACAGTAACAGAAACAGTTTTTTTTCCTTTATACCTTTACAGTCAAG
>NW_020700931.1:0-1133 GCF_002925995.2 Terrapene triunguis | reverse complement strand
TGGGAAACTTTCCCGGGAGAGTGCATCAGCCACTTTGTTAGAAGCTCCCGAAATGTGTTGTATTTCAAAATCAAAATCTTGGAGAGCTAAACTCCACCGAAGAAGTTTTTTGTTATTTCCCTTGGCGGTATGAAGCCACTGTAGCGCAGCATGGTCTGTTTGTAGTTGGAAACGCCGTCCCCAAACATATGGGCGTAGCTTTTCCAGCGCGTACACAATGGCGTAGCATTCCTTTTCGCTGATTGACCAGTGACTTTTCCTCTCAGACAGTTTTTTGCTGAGAAACACGACAGGATGGAATTCTTGATCCGGTCCTTCCTGCATTAAAACTGCTCCCACGCCTCGCTCGGAAGCATCTGTGGTTACTAGGAACGGTTTGTCAAAGTCTGGGGCCCTTAGCACAGGGTCAGACATGAGTGTTGCCTTAAGCTGGTTAAAGGCCTTTTGACACTCATCAGTCCACTGAACTGCATTTGGCTGTTTCTTTCTGGTTAGGTCTGTCAGCGGGGCGGCGATTTGGCTGTAGTGTGGTACAAATCGCCTATAATATCCGGCCAAGCCTAAGAAGGATTGGACCTGTTTCTTTGACTTTGGAACCGGCCACTTTTGGATAGCATCCACTTTGGCCTGTAGGGGATTTATAGTTCCTTGACCCACCTGGTGCCCCAGGTACGTCACTCTGTTTTGGCCTATTTGACACTTTTTAGCCTTAACAGTTAGTCCTGCCTGTCGGATGCGCTCGAAGACTTTTTCCAGGTGCTCCAGGTGTTCTGTCCATGAATCAGAAAAAATGGCCACATCATCGAGGTAGGCAACTGCAGATTCTCCCAATCCCGCTAGGAGACCATCTACAAGTCTTTGGAAGGTGGCGGGTGCATTTCGCAACCCGAAAGGGAGTACATTGAATTCATACACCCCTGCCTGGGTGACGAAGGCGGACCTTTCCTTAGCGGGTTCATCTAGTGGTACTTGCCCCTTCTGATATTCGCTCCAACTGCTACTAGCTTTTTTCTTTTCTGTCACCTCCACCCATTTGGCTCCAATCTCCCCCGCCTCGGTTACAGTTTTGGGCTTCCCATCTAGGATGTACCTTTCTATTTCCTCAGGAACACCCTCTAAAAACTGCTCCATTT
>NW_020700930.1:0-5675 GCF_002925995.2 Terrapene triunguis | reverse complement strand
GTCTCTGACAGATTGTGAGCCCATACCAACTCCGCACGAACTCGGGTGCTGGAGAGGTGAGTAAGGACTTGCTTTTTACCTAACAATTTGGGGGCTCGTCCGGGATTTCCTTCTGGTGCGGTGCCTCTGTCCAGTGGTCAGACCACTCATATACGAATTGGCAGGCGCCACGGGAGATTTCTCCCAGCTAATTCAATATTGAGGGGTCGTGTACTGGACAGCAGGATAAACGCCAGTTGGAGGGCTCCTGTCAGACACCATGGGTCAAGGGACTAGCATGCCTCTTGAGAGTCCGTTGGGGATTGTAAATAAGTTATGGAACGAAGGGAAACTCCCAGTACAGACAGGAATGTCTAGGAGGAAGTTGTACACACTGTGTGTAAGGAATTGGACTGGGTATACCGCGGTATTGGCCGACCCGGAGATGAGGTGGCCTTCGTATGGCTCTTTCGAACAGGCTGCCTTAAGAGGAGTAAGGAGCCAGATCGAAAAAGACCATCCGGGACAGTTATGTTACTGGTTTTGTTGGGACACAGCAGCAGAGCTGTGGAAATCTTTAAAAATTATGGCAGTCAGGTATTCTCCCGAGAGTGAACCCCCTCCATGTTATTTCAATGAAGGGTGTAAACCACGGCGTGTTTTGACTCGTCAGTTGGTCCCCGCTGCACCTGCCCCTATTCCTCCGCAGGGGGACTCTCTCCAGGGCGCAGAGGGGAATCTGCAGGACTCCGGATCGGAATCTCTGCAGAGGGATAAGGGGGAAATGGAAGGGCACACCTCGGGAGGAGTAATTACTAGGCAAAAGATCAAGCAGATGCAGCAGGTTGCATATCCCTCCCCTGAGGATAGCCCAGAGGCTGCCTCCGCCAAACCTTTTGTGAGTGATAAAGGTGTAAGTAGAGAAATGCCTTTACAGGTGCACGACCAACCTTTTGTGGACAACATACTAATATTGTGGAATATAAAGGCTTATTTCATTTTTTGTGAATCAGTCAGTGCCCCCTGTAAGGGATTATTTCTTAAAGTTTCGCCCTGGTTGGGGAGGTGAGTCAGTCACTTCAGTGTTGGACGTAGCTGATTTTGCATGGGAGAAAGAAAGGGAAAGTAGTAAAAAGAAAGAGAAAAAGGAAGAATATAAGTTGATGGCTTTAGCTTTTCGCGGCGGTGTTCGAGGCAGAGGCCGTGGCCGTGGCAGGGGATTTCAGGGTGCTCGGGGAAGAGGGTCCTGGCAACCCCAGCCACCAGGAAATTGTTTTCAGTGCGGACAGCCCGGTCACTTTAAACGTGAATGCCCCTGGGGACGCCCAGAGGGTCCGGTCGCATCCGCAGATACTTACACCAGGGACGAATACACCCCTGCACCACCAGCTCAGCCCGTTCCCCAGGCCTGGATTAACTACGGGCAACAGCAGCAGCTGCAGCAAACTCAGCCTCCTCAATGACGGTACCCCGGGGGCGAAGGCAAACAATGTGATGGTCTTATTTCCTTAATGTCTTTAGCCGGCTCCTTCCTCACTTTCTCCCCTCCCAGCAAAGCGCCTCGTCTAACCCTTTCAGTCCAAGGACTGCCTGTCTCTTTCCTCATTGATACTGGAGCTACTTTCTCTCTTTTAAATCATGCCCCCTCTCCCTGGCTATCCTCTGAGGTTAAAACTGCAACTGGGGTGGAGGGCAACCCACAGTCTCTGGGACTCACTTTGCCTCTAAATGTTATTTATGCTGATAAATGTTTTTCTCACCGTTTTCTTTTTTCCCCAGCTTGTCCGATCCCTTTGATGGGCCGGGATTTACTCTGTAAGCTTGAGGCTACTTTAA
Organism: Terrapene triunguis; assembly: GCF_002925995.2. Classification (NCBI taxonomy): domain Eukaryota; kingdom Metazoa; phylum Chordata; order Testudines; family Emydidae; genus Terrapene; species Terrapene triunguis. The sequence goes on along the minus strand of NW_020700930.1, from coordinate 3,860 downwards.
CCTGCACTCCTGAAGGGGTAGGATTATTGATGACAGTGTTAGGAGATTCAGCCCCAACTCAGGGTAATTGGGAAACCCCTCCCTCTCTCTCCCGTGACCTCACTGACTTGCCTTTAACCCTCTGGGGAATTTCTGACACTGATGTTGGCCTGCTCCTTTCGGCAGAGCCAGTAAGGATTCAAGTGAAGCCCTCCTTAACCCCCCCCCGTCAGTCCCTCAATACCCCCTGTCGCTGGAAGCCCGGGAGGGCATCCACCCCATTATCGAGGGATTCATTGCACAAAAGCTAGTCCGCCCTCAGCGCACTCCCTGTAACACCCCTATACTGCCTGTCAAAAAGCCTCCTAAAAAGGACGGAGACCCTATTCGTTGGCGCTTTGTACAGGATCTATGGGTTGTTAATCAGTATGTGGTCCCTCTTCATGCAGTAGTTCCTGATCCAGCTACTATCATCAGCCAAATCCCCTGGGATGCTGAGTGGTTCACTGTTATTGACTTAAAATCAGCCTTTTTCAGCATTCCTGTGCACCCAGACTCTCAGTATCTCTTTGGTTTCACCTGGGAGGGACAAAGTTATGTCTGGCAACGACTTCTTCAAGGCTACAGAGACAGCCCCACGATTTTCAGCCAATGCCTCCGCCACGACTTGGAAGGCTTCACCAGTCCGCAGGGATCCACGTTAGTCCTATACGTAGATGACATCCTATTAGGTAACCGCGAAGAAGCTGCCCTTCGCATCGATGGTAAGGCACTTTTATTATACCTACACACCAGAGGCCACAAGGTAGACCCTAACAAGATTCAGTGGGTCTCACAGAAGGTCCGATATCTGGGCTTCCTGTTAACCCCAGAGGGGAGACAAATGGACCCAGTCCGCATAAAGACTATCCAAAACTGCCCTCTGCCAAACACCAAGAAACAACTTCAAGGTTTCTTAGGATTAATTGGCTTCTGTCGCCCCTGGTTGCCGTCCTGCGGGGAGTTAAGCAAACCGCTCCACCGACTCACTGCTAACCTTGCTCCTGACCCTTTGCAGTGGTCCCCGGACACGATCCAAGCCTTTCAGTTACTCAAGGACAGTGTGGCCTCTTCCATGTCTCTCCGCCCCCCTAATTACAGCAAACCCTTTCACCTTTTTGTCCACGAGAGGGGCGGAATTGCTAGTGGCGTCCTTACCCAGCTGAGCGGGCCCCACCATTTCCCGCTTGCTTTTTACTCTCAGCAGATCGACCCTGTCGCTCAGGGAACCCCATCCTGCACCCGGACTCTGGCAGTAGCTGCCCTGCTGATCACAAAGGCAAAGAGCCTGACTCTGGGTCATTTTACCACGGTTTGGACCTCTCATGCCTTGTCAGCCCTTCTGCGTAGGGGCACAACCCAAGTCTTTTCGGCCCATCGGCAGCAACAGCTAGAGGCCGAACTCTTAGAAGACACTAACCTAATTTTTGAAAGGTGTGGGCCCCTTAATCCAGCTACCTTGCTTCCTGACCTGCCAGTCCTCCAGGATCAGCACGACTGTGTGGAAGTAGTTTATAGCATCTTACAGATAAGGGACAACCTGTTTGACGTGCCACTGGACAACCCTGATTGCATCCTCTTCTCGGATGGAAGCTCCTTCTATGTTGATGGCAAGCGTTTCACCGGTTATGCAGTCACCTCTGAATGGGACATTCAAGAGGCCGCCTCACTGCCAGGCAACTGGGGAGCCCAAGCCGCCGAACTCTATGCCCTGGCCCGAGCTTGCCAGTTGGCCGCTGGTAAGACCGTTACCATTTTTACTGATAGCAAGTATGCTTTTGGAGTTGTGCATTGTCCCATCCACCTCTGGAAGTTTCGAGGTTTCCAGACAGCTGCCGGTAAACCCATTCAGCACCTCCCCCTCATCCACAAGCTTTTGGACGCCCTCCAAGAACCCTCGGTCCTGGCTGTAGTTCACTGCCGGGCCCATACTAAAGATGATAGCCCCGTCACCCGTGGGAATGCCCTGGCTGACGCCTCCGCCAAGACGGCTGCCGTCTTACCCTTAGCCATGCCCACGTTGGCTATTGCAGCCTCCTCCTTTACTCCACCGCACCCCGTACCAGTACCCGCTGCTGAACTACAGTCGTGGGAGAGCCTCGGAGCCACTCTGGTCAAAGGGACCTGGCTTATGCCGGATGGCCGAGCCTGCCTCCCTCGCTCCACATACCCTGTGGCAGTTCGCTGGCACCATGATAAGGGGGGTCACTACGGCACGCACGCCCTTGTGGACACCATCGCTCGCTTTTGGTATGCTCCAGGCATTCAACCCTACTGCCTGTCAATAGTGAAAGCATGCAGCACATGTCAGCGTAATGGACCTGCTCCGCCTCTTAACAAAATTAAGGGTGGAAGACCTCCGCCTGCTGCTCCATTTCAACATCTTCAAATTGACTTTGCAGATACGCCAAAGGCTTTTGGGAAAAAGTACCTCCTTGTTTTGGTTTGCCCTCTGACTTCCTGGGTCGAAGCTTTTCCTACTGCTAATTGTACTGCTGCCACAGTGGCGAAGATTCTCCTTAGAGACATTGTACCCCGTTTTGGCATCCCTCTCGTGCTTGACTCAGATCGCGGACCTCACTTTACTGGTCATGTCCTTGGCCGTTTAGAACAAGGACTGGGCATTTCACACTCCTTTCATACACCCTACCACCCCCAGTCTAGCGGGAAAGTTGAGCGTATGAATAGGGAGCTTAAGTTTACATTGGCTAAATACTGTCAGGAAACAGGGTTAAAGTGGCCTCAGGTACTTCCCTTGGTCCTGTTTCACCTTCGTACTCGCCCAACCCGTGTATTGGGATTATCCCCCTTTGAACTGCTCTATGGACACCCCCCTTTCAAAGGCGGGGCGCTACCATGTGCTGATGTTTCACTATTGGGAGGGGATCATATGACCGCGTGCCAGTTTCTCTCCCTACAGGCTCGCCTCCGTACCCTTTGGAAAGCCTCGCAGTTTTCCCAGACCGTGCCGCTGGAAGAACAGATCCACCCGTTCCAACCAGGGGACTTCGTCTGGGCCAAAAAGTTCGTTCGTGGCGACACCCTCCAGCCGAGGTTTACTGGACCCCACCAGGTTCTTTTAACAACCCAGACTGCAGTGTTCCTGGAAGGACGCAAATCCTGGATCCACCACTCCCACGTCAAGCCAGCCGTAGTGGACCACAGTGACGGACCAGCAGCTCTTGCCACCACTGAGGACACTGCCTCTGACCAGTGGACCAGCTTACCTCTTTCAGACATCAGACTTAAATTGACTCGGAAAAAATGAGAGGACCTTTTATTCTGACAACTGTATGTTTTTTATTATGCCTTTTTAGTTTATTTTCTGCTTATGAAGATAATGCTTTTATTAGTTATTCCCACGAGGTTAAAACTCGTATTTTAGGAAATAAAAGTAATTGCTGGGTATGTACTCAATTTCCAGTAAATGCAGAACAGGGACTCCCCTTCACACGCATTCCCCTGACCACTGCTAATATGACTTGGATGCCACCGGCTAGAGTAAAAGATCCAGTCCAACACAATCTTACATGGGACAAAACAGGAGTGCCAATTAACAGATATCTCAGGGTAACCAATCAGACAGGATCACTGTGTTTTGTTAAAGAAAAGGGGTCAACTTTTGTGGGAACAAGTAAATGCAACATGTATTTTAATGGCACCGCCTTTAGTAAAAATCTTGGCTTCAAGCCTTGCGCATCCCACTTATCCCATATGTGGATCCCTCACACCGATCCAACTTTTTCATGGGTGGGCAAGCCTTCAGAGTCAGCTTTTAAGAAGCCCTGCTCAGATACGAGGGTGTCCAACTAATTGCTAAGGGATATACGATTGCCTTCTAC
>NW_020700929.1:0-2809 GCF_002925995.2 Terrapene triunguis | reverse complement strand
AACTCGGGTGCTGGAGAGGTGAGTAAGGGCTTGCTTTTTACCTAACACAGACAAGCTTCCTTCTAGCACCTGTGACAGCAGGAGGTGGTGGCTGTGTCGCTGCCCGTGGGGTGTTCCCAGCCTGCCCTGGGCAGGGCGGGGCCACTCCCTGCAGATTAGCCCTGGGGCTTTGCTCAGCTCAGCGGGGTCCCCCTGCTCCTCATGCTTCCTCACTGGGACTCCAGCAGTAACTTAAATGGGTCTATGGCTGCCAGACTTTCCATGATCGGTGCCATGGTGGACTTTGCCCCCTGGAACAGAGAAGCCCTTGCAAGCCCTCCCAGCCCCTAGCCATGAAGCCACACTGGGCTGAGCCCCTGTCACATCACACAGGCTAAGTGGGGTTGGTTTTGGTCACTTCTTAGATGACAGGTCTCAAATCACAGGGACATAATGTTGGTGATCCATCAGTTATTCCCTCCCCGCTGTCCTCTGGCTGGCATTGGGGGTGAGGGCACTGTGCTGCTAGAGGCGTTGTCTTTTAGACCAAAGTCCTGACCACTTGTGGTTATTAAAGACCTAATTGGCATGTGAACCCCAATTTCCTGGCCAGCAGTGCTTCACCAATGGTCAATTACCATCTGCCTCCCTAAATTAAATGGATACTGCATTCTTCATCTCTGCTTACATCGTGTCACTGTCTAGCTACTGCGTGCCATCCCAGATGTGGCTGCATTTCAGTGATGGCTGATCCCTGTGTGTAAAGAGCTGTGGGATCCTTGTGGAGGTGAATGCCAAGAAACATTGCAGGTAAATCACTCCAGCTAAAGCAAATGTAGGGGGGAGAGGGAGTCAGGGCCACAGACATGATCACCACCACACTGAACTCTGTGTTATAGCTGGCCTGTTACTTTAAATCTAAGGCGTTCGCGTCCTGTCTTTGGCAGTGTAATTAGGGCAGGATAAATGCATATTAGCATGAAATCTGTCATCTTTGCAAGCCAAGTTACAGTGCAAAAAGAAGGCAAGAGCAGAGGACCTGATAATACACTTCATGGTAATTGCTTGAGCTATCTTGAACTAATTAGAAACTCAGCTGTTTCATCCCTGGGAAATGAACATTCCAGGTGATGGGCAGCCACTCCCCTGGCCCCCAAACCGCACCTCTCGGCCCAGTGCAGAGGAGGGGGAGACATGGAGCAAATAGCCCCAAGGAAGAGGTGGATGACAATTCACACAGAGCTGCTGAGGCCACACTGAGCTCAAGGTCTCTATACAGCCCCATCACCATTGCAGCTGAGTACCGTTCATGTCTGAGCCTCACCGGTCCCTGTGCAGCAGGGTAGGGCTGTGGGCCCCATGGTACTGACAGGGAAATGGGACAGAGCGCCACGTCGGCCCAGGTTTGAAGGGACAGAGCTGGTGCTGCACTCAGCACGGCACTGCCTACGTGTCTGAGGAGCAGGGCCGTCCTTATCCATAAGCAAAGTACGCAGCTGCGTAGGGCACCAGGAAATTTGGTGCCCCAAATTTCCTGGTGTCCTGTGCAGCTGCGTGCTGCTCCAGCCCCTGCTCCGGCTCTTCCCCAGGGCCCCCACCCCTGCCCCGCCCCGCCCCGCCTCTTCCTCGCCCCCACTCCCCTGAGGACTCCAGAAGCGGTCGGGCCTGCACTCACCGGTAAGTAGAACAACCCAGCCCAGCCTGCTCCGCTCCCCTGGCTCCCAGCCACGCTGCCTGCGAGTGCTGGGGGCCAGTCCCCACCTCCCCCCAGGCCTGGGAGCCAGGGGAGCAGAGCAGGCTGGGGCCGGGTCACTTTCTAGGCTGTGCACAATTCTTTTTCCTGTTACAGCCCTTGTTTCAGCTTAGGTGGTAGCTATGATGGCCCCCTTCTTTGTTTCACCCACTTATATATTTTTTGCATAAGGCGGGAACCTTTTGTCCCTCTGGGTTCCCCTTCCCCCCCCTTCTCAATGGAAAAGCACCAGGTTAAAGATGGATTTCAGTTTAGGTGACATGATTACACACAGTATACAGGAAGACATACAAGTAAGACAGAGCCATTTACAGTCAATTGTCCTGTTAATGGGAGCTATCAAGATTCCAAACCACCATTAATGGCCCACACTTTGCATAATTACAATAGGCCCTCAGAGTTATATTTTATATTTCTAGTTTCAAATAAAATAACCACACTCAGTAAATTATAAGCTTTGTAATAATACCTTACAAAAAAACTTTTGCATAAAGCATATTTCAGTTACATTATATTCATACTCATCAGCATACTTTCATAAAATTATATAGAGTGCAACGTCACACACACACTACAGCCAAATTGCCACCCTACTGACAGACCTAACCAGGAAAAAACAGCCAAATGCAGTTCAGTGGACTGAAAAGTGTCAAAAAGCCTTTAACCAGCTTAACCTGGAGGGGAAGGATAGCTCAGTGGTTTGAGCATTGGCCTGCTAAACCCCCAGGATTGTGAGTTCAATCCTTGAGGGGGCCATTTAGGGAACTGGGGTAAAAATCTGTCTGGGGATTGGTCCTGCTTTGAGTAGGGGGTTGGACTAGATGACCTCCTGAGGCCCCTTCCAATCCTGATATTCTATGAACCCTTACATCTGACCCTGTACTGAGGGCCTTGGACTTCAACCAACTGTTTGTCATAACCACAGATGCAACCAAGCGCAGTGTGGGAGCAGTTTTAATGTAGGAAGGACCAGATCAACAATTCCATCCTGTCGTGTTTCTCAGGAAAAAAACTTTCCAAGAGGGCAAGCTGTTGAGTCTGAACTTTTGATGAGCTTAAACTTAACCCAGACTTGAT
>NW_020700928.1:0-6619 GCF_002925995.2 Terrapene triunguis | reverse complement strand
TGGGGATTGTAAATAACTTATGGAACGAAGGGAAACTCCCAGTACAGACAGGAATGTCTAGGAGGAAGTTGTACACACTGTGTGTAAGGAATTGGACTGGGTATACCGCGGTATTGGCCGACCCGGAGATGAGGTGGCCTTCGTATGGCTCTTTCGAACAGGCTGCCTTAAGAGGAGTAAGGAGCCAGATCGAAAAAGACCATCTGGGACAGTTATGTTACTGGTTTTGTTGGGACACAGCAGCAAAGCTGTGGAAATCTTTAAAAATTATGGCAGTCAGGTATTCTCCCGAGAGTGAACCCCCTCCATGTTATTTCAATGAAGGGTGTAAACCACGGCGTGTTTTGACTCGTCAGTTGGTCCCCACTGCACCTGCCCCTATTCCTCCGCAGGGGGACTCTCTCCAGGGCGCAGAGGGGAATCTGCAGGACTCCAGATCGGAATCTCTGCAGAGGGATAAGGGGGAAATGGAAGGGCACACCTCGGGAGGAGTAATTACTAGGCAAAAGATCAAGCAGATGCAGCAGGTTGCATACCCCTCCCCTGAGGATAGTCCAGAGGCTGCCTCCGCCAAACCTTTTGTGAGTGATAAAGGTGTAAGTAGAGAAATGCCTTTACAGGTGCACGACCAACCTTTTGTGAGCAATGATGGCCTGTTACAACATACTAATATTGTGGAATATAAAGGATGGCTAGAATGGGACTTGAAAGAGTGGGGACGGTTGTCAGGGTCCTTTGGGGAAAATCCCCGAAAGATCACAGAACTTTTAGAAAGATTGTTTTCAAGTCATAATCCTACTTATACGGATGTAGATCAGTTGTTAAGTAGAGTTTTGACCGGAGAGGAATGTAATAGATTGTGGATGGCAGAAAGGACATGGGGGGATAGCGATGCGGTTAATACTACTTGGATGGATAGGCGGGATCAAGCCGCTGGCTGGAATCCCCTAGACTGGAGTCAGCCAAGGCTGACTCAGCTGCGAACAGATCGAGAGCGATTGTTAGAGAGACTCAAAGAAATGGCTCGCCGCTCGCCTAATCAGGCTAAGTTCATGCAGATTCGGCAGGAATCTGATGAGCCACCCAGAAAGTTCTGGTCGAGGCTATTGGAGGGGGCCCGAATGTTCACTCAGATGGATCCTGAGAGAGAAGCAGACCACCCTACTCTTATTTCGTTTTTTGTGAATCAGACAGTGCCCCCTGTAAGGGATTATTTCTTAAAGTTTCGCCCTGGTTGGGGAGGTGAGTCAGTCACTTCAGTGTTGGACGTAGCTGATTTTGCATGGGAGAAAGAAAGGGAAAGTAGTAAAAAGAAAGAGAAAAGGGAAGAATATAAGTTGATGGCTTTAGCTTTTCGCGGCAGTGTTCGAGGCAGAGGCCGTGGCCGTGGCAGGGGATTTCAGGGTGCTCGGGGAAGAGGGTCCTGGCAACCCCAGCCACCAGGAAATTGTTTTCAGTGCGGACAGCCCGGTCACTTTAAACGTGATGCCCCTGGGGACGCCCAGAGGGTCCGGTCGCATCCGCAGATACTTACACCAGGGACGAATACACCCCTGCACCACCAGCTCAACCCGTTCCCCAGGCCTGGATCAACTACGGGCAACAGCAGCAGCTGCAGCAAACTCAGCCTCCTCAATGACGGTACCCCGGGGGCGAAGGCAAACAATGTGATGGTCTTATTTCCTTAATGTCTTTAGCCGGCTCCTTCCTCACTTTCTCCCCTCCCAGCAAAGAGCCTCGTCTAACCCTTTCAGTCCAAGGACTGCCTGTCTCTTTCCTCATTGATACTGGAGCTACTTTCTCTCTTTTAAACCATGCCCCCTCTCCCTGGCTATCCTCTGAGGTTAAAACTGCAACTGGGGTGGAGGGCAACCCACAGTCTCTGGGACTCACTTTGCCTCTAAATGTTATTTATGCTGATAAATGTTTTTCTCACCGTTTTCTTTTTTCCCCAGCTTGTCCGATCCCTTTGATGGGCCGGGATTTACTCTGTAAGCTTGAGGCTACTTTAACCTGCACTCCTGAAGGGGTAGGATTATTGATGACAGTGTTAGGAGATTCGGCCCCAACTCAGGGTAATTGGGAACCCCCCCCCCCTCTCTCCCCTGACCTCACTGACTTGCCTTTAACCCTCTGGGGAATTTCTGACACTGATGTTGGCCTGCTCCTTTCGGCAGAGCCAGTAAGGATTCAAGTGAAGCCCTCCTTAACCCCCCCGTCAGTCCCTCAATACCCCCTGTCGCTGGAAGCCCGGGAGGGCATCCGCCCCATTATCGAGAGATTCATTGCACAAAAGCTAGTCCGCCCTCAGCGCACTCCCTGTAACACCCCTATACTGCCTGTCAAAAAGCCTCCTAAAAAGGACGGAGACCCTATTCGTTGGCGCTTTGTACAGGATCTACGGGCTGTTAATCAGTATGTGGTCCCTCTTCATGCAGTAGTTCCTGATCCAGCTACTATCATCAGCCAAATCCCCTGGGATGCTGAGTGGTTCACTGTTATTGACTTAAAATCAGCCTTTTTCAGCATTCCTGTGCACCCAGACTCTCAGTATCTCTTTGGTTTCATCTGGGAGGGACAAAGTTATGTCTGGCAACGACTTCCTCAAGGTTACAGAGACAGCCCCACGATTTTCAGCCAATGCCTCTGCCACGACTTGGAAGGCTTCACCAGTCCGCAGGGATCCACATTAGTCCTATACGTAGATGACATCCTATTAGGTAACCGCGAAGAAGCTGCCCTCCGCATCGATGGTAAGGCACTTTTATTATACCTGCACACCAGAGGCCACATGGTAGATCCTAACAAGATTCAGTGGGTCTCACAGAAGGTCCGATATCTGGGCTTCCTGTTAACCCCAGAGGGGAGACAAATGGACCCAGTCCGCATAAAGACTATCCAAAACTGCCCTCTGCCAAACAGCAAGAAACAACTTCGAGGTTTCTTAGGATTAATTGGCTTCTGTCGCCCCTGGTTGCCGTCCTGCGGGGAGTTAAGCAAACCGCTCCACCGACTCACTGCTAACCTTGCTCCTGACCCTTTGCAGTGGTCCCCGGACACGATCCAAGCCTTTCAGTTACTCAAGGACAGTGTGGCCTCCTCCATGTCTCTCCGCCCCCCCCAATTACAGCAAACCCTTTCACCTTTTTGTCCACGAGAGGGGCGGAATTGCTAGTGGCGTCCTTACCCAGCTGAGCGGGCCCCACCATTTCCCGCTTGCTTTTTACTCTCAGCAGATCGACCCTGTCGCTCAGGGAACCCCATCCTGCACCCGGACTCTGGCAGCAGCTGCCCTGCTGATCACAAAGGCAAAGAGCCTGACCCTGGGTCATTTTACCACGGTTTGGACCTCTCATGCCTTGTCAGCCCTTCTGCGTAGGGGCACAACCCAAGTCTTTTCGGCCCATCGGCAGCAACAGCTAGAGGCCGAACTCTTAGAAGACACTAACCTAATTTTTGAAAGGTGTGGGCCCCTTAATCCAGCTACCTTGCTTCCTGACCTGCCAGTCCTCCAGGATCAGCACGACTGTGTGGAAGTAGTTTATAGCATCTTACAGATAAGGGACAACCTGTTTGACGTGCCACTGGACAACCCTGATTGCATCCTCTTCTCGGACGGAAGCTCCTTCTATGTTGATGGCAAGCGTTTCACCGGTTATGCAGTCACCTCTGAATGGGACATTCAAGAGGCCGCCTCACTGCCAGGCAACTGGGGAGCCCAAGCCGCCGAACTCTATGCCCTGGCCCGAGCTTGCCAGTTGGCCGCTGGTAAGACCGTTACCATTTTTACTGATAGCAAGTATGCTTTTGGAGTTGTGCATTGTCACATCCACCTCTGGAAGTTTCGAGGTTTCCAGACAGCTGCCGGTAAACCCATTCAGCACCTCCCCCTCATCCACAAGCTTTTGGACGCCCTCCAAGAACCCTCGGTCCTGGCTGTAGTTCACTGCCGGGCCCATACTAAAGATGATAGCCCCGTCACCCGTGGGAATGCCCTGGCTGACGCCTCCGCCAAGACGGCTGCCGTCTTACCCTTAGCCATGCCCACGTTGGCTATTGCAGCCTCCTCCTTTACTCCACCGCACCCCGTACCAGTACCCGCTGCTGAACTACAGTCGTGGGAGAGCCTCGGAGCCACTCTGGTCAAAGGGACCTGGCTTATGCCGGATGGCCGAGCCTGCCTCCCTCGCTCCACATACCCCGTGGCAGTTCGCTGGCACCATGATAAGGGGGGTCACTACGGCACGCACGCCCTTGTGGACACCATCGCTCGCTTTTGGTATGCTCCAGGCATTCAACCCTACTGCCTGTCAATAGTGAAAGCATGCAGCACATGTCAGCGTAATGGACCTGCTCCGCCTCTTAACAAAATTAAGGGTGGAAGACCTCCGCCTGCTGCTCCATTTCAACATCTTCAAATTGACTTTGCAGATATGCCAAAGGCTTTTGGGAAAAAGTACCTCCTTGTTTTGGTTTGCCCTCTGACTTCCTGGGTCGAAGCTTTTCCTACTGCTAATTGTACTGCTGCCACAGTGGCGAAGATTCTCCTTAGAGACATTGTACCCCGTTTTGGCATCCCTCTCGTGCTTGACTCAGATCGCGGACCTCACTTTACTGGTCATGTCCTTGGCCGTTTAGAACAAGGACTGGGCATTTCACACTCCTTTCATACACCCTACCACCCCCAGTCTAGCGGGAAAGTTGAGCGTATGAATAGGGAGCTTAAGTTTACATTGGCTAAATACTGTCAGGAAACAGGGTTAAAGTGGCCTCAGGTACTTCCCTTGGTCCTGTTTCACCTTCATACTCGCCCAACCCGTGTATTGGGATTATCCCCCTTTGAACTGCTGTATGGACACCCCCCTTTCAAAGGCGGGGCGCTACCACGTGCTGATGTTTCACTATTGGGAGGGGATCATATGACCGCGTGCCAGTTTCTCTCCCTACAGGCTCTCCTCCGTACCCTTTGGAAAGCCTCGCAGTTTTCCCAAACCGTGCCGCTGGAAGAACAGATCCACCCGTTCCAACCAGGGGACTTCGTCTGGGCCAAAAAGTTCGTTCGTGGCGACACCCTCCAGCCGAGGTTTACTGGACCCCACCAGGTTCTTTTAACAACCCAGACTGCAGTGTTCCTGGAAGGACGCAAATCCTGGATCCACCACTCCCACGTCAAGCCAGCCGTAGTGGACCACAGTGACGGACCAGCAGCTCTTGCCACCACTGAGGACACTGCGTCCGACCAGTGGACCAGCTTACCTCTTTCAGACATCAGACTTAAATTGACTCGGCAAAAATGAGAGGACCTTTTATTCTGACAACTGTATGTTTTTTATTATGCTTTTTTAATTTATTTTCTGCTTATGAAGATAATGCTTTTATTAGATATTCTCACGAGGTTAAAACTCGTATTTTAGGAAATAGAAGTAATTGCTCGGTATGTACTCAATTTCCAGTAAATGCAGAACAGGGACTCCCCTTCACACCCATTCCCCTGACCACTGCTAATATGACTTGGATGCCACCGGCTAGAGTAAAAGATCCAGTCCAACACAATCTTACATGGGACAAAACAGGAGTGCCAATTAACAGATATCTCAGGGTAACCAATCAGACAGGATCACTGTGTTTTGTTAAAGAAAAGGGGTCAACTTTTGTGGGAACAAGTAAATGCAACATGTATTTTAATGGCACCGCCTTTAGTAAAAATCTTGGCTTCAAGCCTTGCGCATCCCACTTATCCCATATGTGGATCCCTCACCCTGATCCAACTTTTTCATGGGTGGGCAAGCCTTCAGAGTCAGCTTTTAAGAAGCCCTGCTCAGATCACGAGGGTGTCCAACTAATTGCTAAGGGATATACGATTGCCTTCTACAACTGCTCAAGCAGTACTACACTGCCCTTTGAAAACACCACTACCAAATTGTGCCTCTGCAGTTCGCACAATGACCCCTCTGCGTTACCAGGGGAACAGTGGTCCAACGGGTGGTGGGTTACCTCCTACTTTGAGAAATGGAATACCCGAAACGCATTGTATGGAACATACTGGGTGTGCGGGCCCAAAGCTTATTACTTTCTCTCCCCTGATTGGGCAGGGTCATGTTATTTAGTGTGGCTAACACCGCCTTCTCGCATCTCCCTCACTCCCCCTCATTTTCCCCACGTTCGTAACATCCGTGAAACCTTCAGAGATATTAATATCCATGATGGTTTGTCGTGGCAGCGGTGGGCTGGTCTCATTAGCTTGAGGGGTGGTGTCATCCATCTAGAGGGACTACTAGAATCTTTAACCAATGAAACTGCGACCCTATTTGAGAATCAGGCCGGGGAAATGTCCCAGCTGCGCCAGTTAGCTTTGCAAAACCGAATGGCTTTAGACATAACGTTAGCAGCCCAGGGAGGAACTTGCGCCCTCATAAATGAAGAATGCTGTGTTTTTGTAAATGACACCTACTCTGACACTTTTCAATGTACCAAACATCTAAGGGAAATGGCTAAGAACTACTCCTCTGGCCAGCCACCTTATGATTGGTGGGGAGCCTTATGGAATTGGCTGCCTGGATTTGGGTGGGTTAAAAAAACTCTTGGTGGGTATTGTTGGGGCCATAGTAATCCTTATAAT
>NW_020700927.1:0-6698 GCF_002925995.2 Terrapene triunguis | reverse complement strand
GTCTGAACTTTTAATCAAAGCTCTGACCTGCGAACTACTCATGACACTCCCCTCCCCTTAAGTAGCCATCTCCCCTTTTGTCTTTTTGAATCTACATTTTAACCTGTTTTATCCTGTAGAATCTTGATTGATTATGCATGACCATTATGATCTGTTAATCACTTTGTTTACTTCTGTGTATAAATATTGATGCTCACCCCTAATAAACTTGCCACATTACTCTAAAGCCTTTTAAGCTAAGAATAGTGTGAGCCCGTTGATCAATGAATTGGTGTCTGGTCTCTGACAAATTGTGAGCCCATACCAACTCCGCACAAACTCGGGTGCTGGAAAGGTGAGTAAGGACTTGCTTTTTACCTAACAATCTGGGGGCTCGTCCGGGATTTCCTTCTGGTGCGGTGCCTCTGTCCAGTGGTCAGACCACTCATATACAAATTGGCAGGCGCCACGGGAGATTTCTCCCAGCTAATTCAATATTGAGGGGTCGTGTACTGGACAGCAGGATAAACGCCAGTTGGAGGGCTCCTGTCAGACACCATGGGTCAAGGGACTAGCATGCCTCTTGAAAGTCCGTTGGGGATTGTAAATAAGTTATGGAACGAAGGGAAACTCCCAGTACAGACAGGAATGTCTAGGAGGAAGTTGTACACACTGTGTGTAAGGAATTGGACTGGGTATACCGCGGTATTGGCCGACCCGGAAATAAGGTGGCCTTCGTATGGCTCTTTCGAACAGGCTGCCTTAAGAGGAGTAAGGAGCCAGATCGAAAAAGACCATCCGGGACAGTTATATTACTGGTTTTGTTGGAACACAGCAGCAGAGCTGTGGAAATCTTTAAAAATTATGGCAGTCAGGTATTCTCCCGAAAGTAAACCCCCTCCATGTTATTTCAATAAAGGGTGTAAACCACGGCGTGTTTTAACTCGTCAGTTGGTCCCCACTGCACCTGCCCCTATTCCTCCGCAGGGGGACTCTCTCCAGGGCGCAGAGGGGAATCTGCAGGACTCCAGATCGGAATCTCTGCAGAGGGATAAGGGGGAAATGGAAGGGCACACCTCGGGAGGAGTAATTACTAGGCAAAAGATCAAGCAGATGCAGCAGGTTGCATACCCCTCCCCTGAGGATAGCCCAGAGGCTGCCTCCGCCAAACCTTTTGTAAGTAATAAAGGTGCAAGTAAAGAAATGCCTTTACAGGTACACGAGCAACCTTTTGTGGACAACATACTAATATTGTGGAATATAAAGGCTTATTTCGTTTTTTGTGACTCAGTCAGTGCCCCCTGTAAGAGATTATTTCTTAAAGTTTCGCCCTGGTTGGGGAGGTAAGTCAGTCACTTCAGTGTTGGACGTAGCTGATTTTGCATGGGAAAAAAAAAGGGAAAGTAGTAAAAAGAAAAAGAAAAAGGAAAAATATAAGTTGATGGCTTTAGCTTTTCGCGGCGGTGTTTGAGGCAGAGGCCGTGGCCGTGGCAGGGAATTTCAGGGTGCTCGGAAAAGAGGGTCCTGGCAACCCCAGCCACCAGGAAATTGTTTTCAGTGCGGACAGCCCGGTCACTTTAAACGTAAATGCCCCTGGGGACGCCCAAAGGGTCCGGTCGCATCCGCAGATACTTACACCAGGAACAAATACACCCCTGCACCACCAGCTCAGCCCGTTCCCCAGGCCTGAATCAACTACGGGCAACAGCAGCAGCTGCAGCAAACTCAGCCTCCTCAATGACGGTACCCCGGGGGCAAAGGCAAACAATGTAATGGTCTTATTTCCTTAATGTCTTTAGCCGGCTCCTTCCTCACTTTCTCCCCTCCCAGCAAAAAGCCTCGTCTAACCCTTTCAGTCCAAGGACTGCCTGTCTCTTTCCTCATTCATACTGGAGCTACTTTCTCTCTTTAAAATCATGCCCCCTCTCCCTGGCTATCCTCTAAGGTTAAAACTGCAACTGGAGTAAAGGGCAACCCACAGTCTCTGGGACTCACTTTGCCTCTAAATGTTATTTATGCTGATAAATGTTTTTCTCACCGTTTTCTTTTTTCCCCAGCTTGTCCGATCCCTTTAATGGGCCGGAATTTACTCTGTAAGCTTGAGGCTACTTTAACCTGCACTCCTGAAGGGGTAGAATTATTAATAACAGTGTTAGAAGATTCAGCCCCAACTCAGGGTAATTGGAAAACCCCTCCCTCTCTCTCCCGTAACCTCACTGACTTGCCTTTAACCCTCTGGGAAATTTCTAACACTGATGTTGGCCTGCTCCTTTCGGCAGAGCCAGTAAGGATTCAAGTAAAGCCCTCCTTAACCCCCCCGTCAGTCCCTCAATACCCCCTGTCGCTGGAAGCCCGGAAGAACATCCGCCCCATTATCGAGGGATTCATTGCACAAAAGCTAGTCCGCCCTCAGCGCACTCCCTGTAACACCCCTATACTGCCTGTCAAAAAGCCTCCTAAAAAGGACGGAGACCCTATTCGTTGGCGCTTTGTACAGGATCTACGGGTTGTTAATCAGTATGTGGTCCCTCTTCATGCAGTAGTTCCTAATCCAGCTACTATCATCAGCCAAATCCCCTGGAATGCTAAGTGGTTCACTGTTACTGACTTAAAATCAGCCTTTTTCAGCATTCCTGTGCACCCAGACTCTCAGTATCTCTTTGGTTTCACCTGGGAGGGACAAAGTTATGTCTGGCAACAACTTCCTCAAGGCTACAGAGACAGCCCCACGATTTTCAGCCAATGCCTCCGCCATGACTTGGAAGGCTTCACCAGTCCGCAGGGATCCACGTTAGTCCTATACGTAGATGACATCCTATTAGGTAACCGCGAAGAAGCTGCCCTCCGCATCGATGGTAAGGCACTTTTATTATACCTACACACCAGAGGCCACAAGGTAGACCCTAACAAGATTCAGTGGGTCTCACAGAAGGTCCGATATCTGGGCTTCCTGTTAACCCCAGAGGGGAGACAAATGGACCCAGTCCGCATAAAGACTATCCAAAACTGCCCTCTGCCAAACACCAAGAAACAACTTCGAGGTTTCTTAGAATTAATTGGCTTCTGTCGCCCCTGATTGCTGTCCTGCGGGGAGTTAAGCAAACCGCTCCACCAACTCACTGCTAACCTTGCTCCTGACCCTTTGCAGTGGTCCCCGGACACGATCCAAGCCTTTCAGTTACTCAAAAACAGTGTGGCCTCCTCCATGTCTCTCCGCCCCCCCAATTACAGCAAACCCTTTCACCTTTTTGTCCACGAGAGGGGCGAAATTGCTAGTGGCGTCCTTACCCAGCTAAGCGGGCCCCACCATTTCCCGCTTGCTTTTTACTCTCAGCAGATCGACCCTGTCGCTCAGGAAACCCCATCCTGCACCCGAACTCTGGCAGCAGCTGCCCTGCTGATCACAAAGGCAAAAAGCCTAACCCTGGGTCATTTTACCACGGTTTGGACCTCTCATGCCTTGTCAGCCCTTCTGCGTAGGGGCACAACCCAAGTCTTTTCGGCCCATCGGCAGCAACAGCTAAAGGCCGAACTCTTAAAAAACACTAACCTAATTTTTAAAAGGTGTGAGCCCCTTAATCCAGCTACCTTGCTTCCTAACCTGCCAGTCCTCCAGAATCAGCACAACTGTGTGGAAGTAGTTTATAGCATCTTACAAATAAGGAACAACCTGTTTAACGTGCCACTGGACAACCCTAATTGCATCCTCTTCTCGGACGGAAGCTCCTTCTATGTTAATGGCAAGCGTTTCACCGGTTATGCAGTCACCTCTGAATGGGACATTCAAAAGGCCGCCTCACTGCCAGGCAACTGGGGAGCCCAAGCCGCCAAACTCTATGCCCTGGCCCGAGCTTGCCAGTTGGCCGCTGGTAAGACCGTTACCATTTTTACTAATAGCAAGTATGCTTTTAAAGTTGTGCATTGTCACATCCACCTCTGAAAGTTTCAAGGTTTCCAGACAGCTGCCGGTAAACCCATTCAGCACCTCCCCCTCATCCACAAGCTTTTGGACACCCTCCAAAAACCCTCGGTCCTGGCTGTAGTTCACTGCCGGGCCCATACTAAAAATAATAGCCCCGTCACCCGTGGGAATGCCCTGGCTGACGCCTCCGCCAAGACGGCTGCCGTCTTACCCTTAGCCATGCCCACGTTGGCTATTGCAGCCTCCTCCTTTACTCCACCGCACCCCGTACCAGTACCCGCTGCTAAACTACAGTCGTGAAAGAGCCTCGGAGCCACTCTGGTCAAAGGGACCTGGCTTATGCCGGATGGCTAAGCCTGCCTCCCTCGCTCCACATACCCCGTGGCAGTTCGCTGGCACCATGATAAGGGGGGTCACTACGGCACGCACGCCCTTGTGGACACCATCGCTCGCTTTTGGTATGCTCCAGGCATTCAACCCTACTGCCTGTCAATAGTGAAAGCATGCAGCACATGTCAGCGTAATGGACCTGCTCCGCCTCTTAACAAAATTAAGGGTGGAAGACCTCCGCCTGCTGCTCCATTTCAACATCTTCAAATTGACTTTGCAAATATGCCAAAGGCTTTTGGAAAAAAGTACCTCCTTGTTTTGGTTTGCCCTCTGACTTCCTGGGTCAAAGCTTTTCCTACTGCTAATTGTACTGCTGCCACAGTGGCAAAAATTCTCCTTAAAAACATTGTACCCCGTTTTGGCATCCCTCTCGTGCTTGACTCAGATCGCGGACCTCACTTTACTGGTCATGTCCTTGGCCGTTTAGAACAAAAACTGGGCATTTCGCACTCCTTTCATACACCCTACCACCCCCAGTCTAGCGGAAAAGTTAAGCGTATAAATAGGAAGCTTAAGTTTACATTGGCTAAATACTGTCAGGAAACAGGGTTAAAGTGGCCTCAGGTACTTCCCTTGGTCCTGTTTCACCTTCGTACTCGCCCAACCCGTGTATTAAAATTATCCCCCTTTAAACTGCTCTATGAACACCCCCCTTTCAAAGGCGGGGCGCTACCATGTGCTGATGTTTCACTATTGGGAGGGGATCATATGACCACGTGCCAGTTTCTCTCCCTACAGGCTCGCCTCCGTACCCTTTGGAAAGCCTTGCAGTTTTCCCAGACCGTGCCGCTGGAAGAACAGATCCACCCGTTCCAACCAGGGGACTTCGTCTGGTCCAAAAAGTTCGTTCGTGGCAACACCCTCCAGCCGAGGTTTACTGGACCCCACCAGGTTCTTTTAACAACCCAGACTGCAGTGTTCCTGGAAGGACGCAAATCCTGGATCCACCACTCCCACGTCAAGCCAGCCGTAGTGGACCACAGTGACGGACCAGCAGCTCTTGCCACCACTGAGGACACTGCCTCTGACCAGTGGACCAGCTTACCTCTTTCAGACATCAGACTTAAATTGACTCGGAAAAAATGAGAGGACCTTTTATTCTGACAACTGTATGTTTTTTATTATGCCTTTTTAGTTTATTTTCTGCTTATGAAGATAATGCTTTTATTAGATATTCCCACGAGGTTAAAACTCGTATTTTAGGAAATAGAAGTAATTGCTGGGTATGTACTCAATTTCCAGTAAATGCAGAACAGGGACTCCCATTCAAACGCATTCCCCTGACCAGTGCTAATATGACTTGGATGCCACCGGCTAGAGTAAAAGATCCAGTCCAACACAATCTTACATGAGACAAAACAGGAGTGCCAATTAACAGATATCTCAGGGTAACCAATCAGACAGGATCACTGTGTTTTGTTAAAGAAAAGGGGTCAACTTTTGTGGGAACAAGTAAATGCAACATGTATTTTAATGGCACCGCCTTTAGTAAAAATCTTGGCTTCAAGCCTTGCGCATCCCACTTATCCCATATGTGGATCCCTCACCCCGATCCAACTTTTTCATGGGTGGGCAAGCCTTCAGAGTCAGCTTTTAAGAAGCCCTGCTCAGATCACGAGGGTGTCCAACTAATTGCTAAGGGATATACGATTGCCTTCTACAACTGCTCAAGCAGTACTACACTGCCCTTTGAAAACACCACTACCAAATTGTGCCTCTGCAGTTCGCACAACGACCCCTCTGCGTTACCAGGGGAACAGTGGTCCAACGCGTGGTGGGTTACCTCCTACTTTGAGAAATGGAATACCCGAAACGCATTGTATGAAACATACTGGGTGTGCGGGCCCAAAGCTTATTACTTTCTCTCCCCTGATTAAGCAGGGTCATGTTATTTAGCGTGGCTAACACCGCCTTCTCGCATCTCCCTCACTCCCCCTCATTTTCCCCACGTTCGTAACATCCGTAAAACCTTCAAAGATATTAATATCCGTGATGGTTTGTCGTGGCAGCGGTGGGTTGGTCTCATTAGCTTGAGGGGTGGTGTCATCCGTCTACAGGGACTACTAGAATCTTTAACCAATGAAACTGCGACCCTATTTGAGAATCAGGCCGGGGAAATGTCCCAGCTGCGCCAGTTAGCTTTGCAAAACCGAATGGCTTTAGACATAATGTTAGCAGCCCAGGGAGGAACTTGCGCCCTCATAAATGAAAAATGCTGTGTTTTTGTAAATGACACCCACTCTGACACTTTTCAGCGTACCAAACATCTAAGGGAAATGGCTAAGAACTACTCCTCTGGCCAGCCACCTTATGATTGGTGGGGAGCCTTATGGAATTGGCTGCCTGGATTTGGGTGGGTTAAAAAACTCTTGGTGGGTATTGTTGGGGCCATAGTAATCCTTATAAT
>NW_020700926.1:0-5256 GCF_002925995.2 Terrapene triunguis | reverse complement strand
CCATACCAACTCCGCACGAACTCGGGTGCTGGAGAGGTGAGTAAGGATTTGCTTTTTACCTAACAATTTGGGGGCTTGTCCGGGATTTCTTTCTGGTGCGGTGCCTCTGTCCAGTGGTCAGACCACTCATATACGAATTGGCAGGCACCACTGGAGATTTCTCCCAGCCAATTCAATATTGAGGGGTCGTGTACTGGACAGCAGGATAAACGCCAGTTGGAGGGCTCCTGTCAGACACCATGGGTCAAGGGACTAGCATGCCTCTTGAGAGTCCGTTGGGGATTGTAAATAAGTTATGGAACGAAGGGAAACTCCCAGTACAGACAGGAATATCTAGGAGGAAGTTGTACACACTGTGTGTAAGGAATTGGACTGGGTATACCGCGGTATTGGCCGACCCGGAGATGAGGTGGCCTTCGTATGGCTCTTTCGAACAGGCTGCCTTAAGAGGAGTAAGGAGCCAGATTGAAAAAGACCATCCGGGACAGTTATGTTACTGGTTTTGTTGGGACACAGCAGCAGAGCTGTGGAAATCTTTAAAAATTATGGCAGTCAGGTATTCTCCCGAGAGTGAACCCCCTCCATGTTATTTCAATGAAGGGTGTAAACCATGGCGTGTTTTGACTTGTCAGTTGGTCCCCACTGCACCTGCCCCTATTCCTCCGCAGGGAGACTCTCTCCAGGGCGCAGAGGGGAATCTGCAGGACTCCGGATCGGAATCTTTGCAGAGGGATAAGGGGGAAATGGAGGGGCACACCTCGGGAGGAGTAATTACTAGGCAAAAGATCAAGCAGATGCAGCAGGATGCATACCCCTCCCCTGAGGATAGCCCAGCGGCTGCCTCCGCCAAACCTTTTGTGAGTGATAAAGGTGTAAGTAGAGAAATGCCTTTACAGGTGCACGACCAACCTTTTGTGGACAATAATGGCCAGTTACAACATACTAATATTGTGGAATATAAAGGATGGCTAGAATGGGACTTGAAAGAGTGGGGACGGTTGTCAGGGTCCTTTGGGGAAAATCCCCGAAAGATCACAGAACTTTTAGAAAGATTGTTTTCAAGTCATAATCCTACTTATACGGATGTAGATCAGTTGTTAAGTAGAGTTTTGACCGGAGAGGAACGTAGTAGATTGTGGATGGCAGAAAGGACATGGGGGGATAGCGATGCGGTTAATACTACTTGGATGGATAGGCGGGATCAAGCCGCTGGCTGGAATCCCCTAGACTGGAGTCAGCCAAGGCTGACTCAGCTGCGAACAGATCGAGAGCGATTGTTAGAGAGACTCAAAGGAATGGCTCGCCGCTCGCCTAATCAGGCTAAGTTCATGCAGATTCGGCAGGAATCTGATGAGCCACCCAGAAAGTTCTGGTCGAGGCTATTGGAGGGGGCCCGAATGTTCACTCAGATGGATCCTGAGAGAGAAGCAGACCACCCTACTCTTATTTCGTTTTTTGTGAATCAGTCAGTGCCCCCTGTAAGGGATTATTTCTTAAAGTTTCGCCCTGGTTGGGGAGGTGAGTCAGTCACTTCAGTGTTGGACGTAGCTGATTTTGCATGGGAGAAAGAAAGGGAAAGTAGTAAAAAGAAAGAGAAAAAGGAAGAATATAAGTTGATGGCTTTAGCTTTTCGCGGCGGTGTTCGAGGCAGAGGCCGTGGCCGTGGCAGAGGATTTCAGGGTGCTCGGGGAAGAGGGTCCTGGCAACCCCAGCCACCAGGAAATTGTTTTCAGTGCGGACAGCCCGGTCACTTTAAACGTGAATGCCCCTGGGGACGCCCAGAGGGTCCGGTCGCATCCGCAGATACTTACACCAGGGACAAATACACCCCTGCACCACCAGCTCAGCCCGTTCCCCAGGCCTGGATCAACTACGGGCAACAGCAGCAGCTGCAGCAAACTCAGCCTCCTCAATGACGGTACCCCGGGGGCGAAGGCAAACAATGTGATGGTCTTATTTCCTTAGTGTCTTTAGCCGGCTCCTTCCTCACTTTCTCCCCTCCCAGCAAAGAGCCTCGTCTAACCCTTTCAGTCCAAGGACTGCCTGTCTCTTTCCTCATTGATACTGGAGCTACTTTCTCTCTTTTAAATCATGCCCCCTCTCCCTGGCTATCCTCTGAGGTTAAAACTGCAACTGGGGTGGAGGGCAACCCACAGTCTCTGGGACTCACTTTGCCTCTAAATGTTATTTATGCTGATAAATGTTTTTCTCACCGTTTTCTTTTTTCCCCAGCTTGTCCGATCCCTTTGATGGGCCGGGATTTACTCTGTAAGCTTGAGGCTACTTTAACCTGCACTCCTGAAGGGGTAGGATTATTGATGACAGTGTTAGGAAATTCGGCCCCAACTCAGGGTAATTGGGAAACCCCCCCCCCTCCCCTGACCTCACTGACTTGCCTTTAACCCTCTGGGGAATTTCTGACACTGATGTTGGCCTGCTCCTTTCGGCAGAGCCAGTAAGGATTCAAGTGAAGCCCTCCTTAACCCCCCCGTCAGTCCCTCAATACCCCCTGTCGCTGGAAGCCCGGGAGGGCATCCGCCCCATTATTGAGGGATTCATTGCACAAAAGCTAGTCCGCCCTCAGCGCACTCCCTGTAACACCCCTATACTGCCTGTCAAAAAGCCTCCTAAAAAGAACGGAGACCCTATTCGTTGGCGCTTTGTACAGGATCTACGGGTTGTTAATCAGTATGTGGTCCCTCTTCATGCAGTAGTTCCTGATCCAGCTACTATCATCAGCCAAATCCCCTGGGATGCTGAGTGGTTCACTGTTATTGACTTAAAATCAGCCTTTTCCAGCATTCCTGTGCACCCGGACTCTCAGTATCTCTTTGGTTTCACCTGGGAGGGACAAAGTTATGTCTGGCAACGACTTCCTCAAGGCTACAGAGACAGCCCCACGATTTTCAGCCAATGCCTCTGCCACGACTTGGAAGGCTTCACCAGTCCGCAGGGATCCACATTAGTCCTATACGTAGATGACATCCTATTAGGTAACCGCGAAGAAGCTGCCCTCCGCATCGATGGTAAGGCACTTTTATTATACCTACACACCAGAGGCCACAAGGTAGACCCTAACAAGATTCAGTGGGTCTCACAGAAGGTCCGATATCTGGGCTTCCTGTTAACCCCAGAGGGGAGACAAATGGACCCAGTCCGCATAAAGACTATCCAAAACTGCCCTCTGCCAAACACCAAGAAACAACTTCGAGGTTTCTTAGGATTAATTGGCTTCTGTCGCCCCTGGTTGCCGTCCTGCGGGGAGTTAAGCAAACCGCTCCACCGACTCACTGCTAACCTTGCTCCTGACCCTTTGCAGTGGTCCCCGGACACGATCCAAGCCTTTCAGTTACTCAAGGACAGTGTGGCCTCCTCCATGTCTCTCCGCCCCCCCAATTACAGCAAACCCTTTCACCTTTTTGTCCACGAGAGGGGCGGAATTGCTAGTGGCGTCCTTACCCAGCTGAGCGGGCCCCACCATTTCCTGCTTGCTTTTTACTCTCAGCAGATCGACCCTGTCGCTCAGGGAACCCCATCCTGCACCCGGACTCTGGCAGCAGCTGCCCTGCTGATCACAAAGGCAAAGAGCCTAACCCTGGGTCATTTTACCACGGTTTGGACCTCTCATGCCTTGTCAGCCCTTCTGCGTAGGGGCACAACCCAAGTCTTTTCGGCCCATCGTCAGCAACAGCTAGAGGCTGAACTCTTAAAAGACACTAACCTAATTTTTAAAAGGTGTGGGCCCCTTAATCCAGCTACCTTGCTTCCTGACCTGCCAGTCCTCCAGGATCAGCACAACTGTGTGGAAGTAGTTTATAGCATCTTACAAATAAGGGACAACCTGTTTGACGTGCCACTGGACAACCCTGATTGCATCCTCTTCTCGGACGGAAGCTCCTTCTATGTTGATGGCAAGCGTTTCACCGGTTATGCAGTCACCTCTGAATGGGACATTCAAGAGGCCGCCTCACTGCCAGACATCTGGGGAGCCCAAGCCGCCGAACTCTATGCCCTGGCCCGAGCTTGCCAGTTGGCCGCTGGTAAGACCGTTACCATTTTTACTGATGGCAAGTATGCTTTTGAAGTTGTGCATTGTCACATCCACCTCTGAAAGTTTCGAGGTTTCCAGACAGCTGCCCGAAAACCCATTCAGCACCTCCCCCTCATCCACAAGCTTTTGGACGCCCTCCAAGAACCCTCGATCCTGGCTGTAGTTCACTGCCAGGCCCATACTAAAGATAATAGCCCCGTCACCCGTGGAAATGCCCTGGCTCACGCCTCCGCCAAGACGGCTGCCGTCTTACCCTTAGCCATGCCCACGTTGGCAGCCTCCTCCTTTACTCCACCGCACCCCGTACCAGTACCCGCTGCTGAACTACAGTCGTGGGAGAGCCTCGGAGCCACTCTGGTCAAAGGGACCTGGCTTATGCCGGATGGCCGAGCCTGCCTCCCTCGCTCCACATACCCCGTGGCAGTTCGCTTTCACCATAATAAGGGGGGTCACTACGGCACGCACGCCCTTGTGGACAACATCGCTCGCTTTTGGTATGCTCCAGGCATTCAACCCTACTGCCTGTCAATAGTGAAAGCATGCAGCACATGTCAGCATAATGGACCTGCTCCGCCTCTTAACAAAATTAAGGGTGGAAGTCCTCCGCCTGCTGCTCCATTTCAACATCTTCAAATTGACTTTGCAGATATGCCAAAGGCTTTTGGAAAAAAGTACCTCCTTGTTTTGGTTTGCCCTCTGACTTCCTGGGTCAAAGCTTTTCCTACTGCTAATTGTACTGCTGCCACAGTGGCGAAGATTCTCCTTAGAAACATTGTACCCCGTTTTGGCATCCCTCTCATGCTTGACTCAGATCGCGAACCTCACTTTACTGGTCATGTCCTTGGCCGTTTAGAACAAGGACTGGGCATTTCACACTCCTTTCATACACCCTACCACCCCCAGTCTAGCGGAAAAGTTGAGCGTATAAATAGGGAGCTTAAGTTTACATTGGCTAAATACTGTCAGGAAACAGGGTTAAAGTGGCCTCAGGTACTTCCCTTGGTCCTGTTTCACCTTCGTACTCGCCCAACTCGTGTACTGGGATTATCCCCCTTTAAACTGCTCTATGAACACCCCCCTTTCAAAGGCGGGGCGCTACCACGTGCTGATGTTTCACTATTGGGAGGGGATCATATGACCGCGTGCCAGTTTCTCTCCCTACAGGCTCGCCTCCGTACCCTTTGGAAAGCCTCGCAGTTTTCCCA
>NW_020700925.1:0-1104 GCF_002925995.2 Terrapene triunguis | reverse complement strand
ATCAGGGTGATTAAAGTCTCCCATGAGAACCAGGGCCTGCGATCTAGTAACTTCTGTTAGTTGCCGGAAGAAAGCCTTGTCCACCTCCACCCCCTGGTCTGGTGGTCTATAGCAGACTCCCACCACGACATCACCCTTGTTGCTCACACTTCTCAACTTTATCCAGAGACTCTCAGGTTTTTCTGCAGTTTTATACTGGAGCTCTGAGCAGTCATACTCCTCTCTTACATACAATGCAACTCCCCCACCTTTTCTGCCCTGCCTGTCCTTCCTGAACAGTTTATATCCATCCATGACAGTACTCCAGTCATGTGAGTTATCCCACCAAGTCTCTGTTATTCCAATGACGACATAGTTCCTTGACTGTGCCAGGACTTCCAGTTCTCCCTGCTTGTTTCCCAGACTTCTTGCATTTGTGTATAGGCACTTAAGATAACTCGCTGATTGTCCCGCTTTCTCAGTCTGAGACAGGAGTCCTCCCCTCTTGCACTCTCCTACTCGTGCTTCCTCCTGGAATCCCATTTCCCCACTTATCTCAGGGCTTTGGTCTCCTTCCCCCGGTGAAACTAGTTTAAAGCCCTCCTCACTAGGTTAGCCAGCCTGCCTGCGAAGATGCTCTTCCCTCTCTTCGTTAGGTGGAGCCCGTCTCTGCCTAGCAATCCTCCTTCTTGGAGCATGGTCGAAGAATCCAAAGCCTTCTCTCAGACATCACCTGTGTCGCCATTCATTGACTTCCACAATTTGACGGTCTCTACCCAAGCTTTTTCTCTGCACAGGGGGGATGGACGAGAACACTACTTGCGCCTCAAACTCCTTTATCCTTCTTCCCAGAGCCATGTAGTCTGCAGTGATCCGCTCAAGGTCATTCTTGGCAGTATCATTGGTGCCCACATGGAGAAGCAGGAAGGGGTAGCGATCTGAGGGCTTGATGAGTCTCGGCAGTCTCTCCGTCACATCATGAATCCTAGCTCCTGGCAAGCAGCAGACCTCTCGGTTTTCTCGATCGGGGTGGCAGATAGATGACTTAGTCTCCCTGAGGAGGGAGTCCCCGACCACCACCACCCTCCTCCTTCTCTTGGGAGTGGTGGTCGTGGAACCCCCATC
>NW_020700924.1:0-5114 GCF_002925995.2 Terrapene triunguis | reverse complement strand
ATCAGGGTGATTAAAGTCTCCCATGAGAACCAGGGCCTGCGATCTAGCAACTTCTGCTAGTTGCCAGAAGAAAGTTCTGTTTGGGCCAGTACTTACTGGAAAGACTAACTTGGATTTCTGAACAAGAAAACGACCTCCTGTTGTTCCTAACTGTGTTCAGGGGAATGGCGCTTTGTGCGCATCTTCTGGAAACAACAGGAATCCACCAAAGAACATACCTGACTCCTGTCGTTCAGTTCTCCTACTAACGGAACCAACCCAGCAAGGACCCAAATACCGGCTAACGGCCCAAGCTAAAAGGGGCAACAAAAGTGATTCTTTTTCATTCTAGATTAGCTCAGGGGTGGCCAACCTGTGGCTCCAGAGCCACATGCGGCTCTTCAGAAGTTAATATGTGGCTCCTTGTACAGGCACCGACTCCGGGGCTGGAGCTACAGGCGCCAACTTTCCAATGTTCTGGGGGGGCGCTCACTGCTCAGCCCCTGGCTCTGCCACAGGCCTGGCCCCCACTCCACCCCTTCCCGCCCCCTCCCCTGAGCCTACTGTGTCCTCGCTCCTTCCCCCTCTGAGCCTCCTGCACGCCACGAAACAGCTGATTGGGACGTGCGGGGAGGGAGGGGGAGGTGATGATCGGCGGCTGCCGGTGGGTGGGAGGTGCTGGGAGCGGGGAGGGGGAGAGCGGATTGGGGGCTGCTGACGTATTACTATGGCTCTTTGGCAACGTACATTGGTAAATTCTGGCTCCTTCTCAGGCTCAGGTTGACCACCCCTGGATTAGATACTTTTAAAATGCAGCCGGTGAGTTGTAATTAGGTGCAGTGCTCAGAATCTCCCCACTGTAATGTTGCAGTTTTGCTGTTTCTAGAAACTAGCCTTTGGGGTTTGTTTATTGTTTTGTACCTGTGTTTGGAAACAAAATATTTCATGCAACTCCATTTCCTACATTTAACAAGTGGGTTGAAAAACAAGCCTATGACGTGATCCCAGAGAGGGCAAATAATGCCCTGAACTCTGATTTGCATCTAGAAGATTTGGAGCTGCTCTCATGCTACCCTGCATGTGTAATTTTATGCTGAGCTCTACACCCAGGCATATGCTTTATGCCACTGCTTGTAGCAACCCAGTGCAAATTGTCAACTCAAGCGTGAGCAGAGGGAGCTGCGCAATTAGGAGGTAAACAGCTGACAGAGTGCCACACACGCTCACTAAATAACTCTGACATGTGCCTCCCCTGGACATTTTTCATCCGGGGCAATCTGAGCTGCTTCTCCTGAACCAAGCAAACAAAAAGCTATAAATTTCCCAGAGCCTGGGACTGGGGGGGCTGAGATTATTCATATCAGAGCTGACAATTAATACCGGAGACCTGACAAATGACGCTCTCACCCGGAATAATGTAAAGCACCTGGAGAATATTTAATTAAAACCTGGATCTGCGGCTCCGGGGCCTCTTGAACCTCAAGCCACTGGGAAAGGTAATGCTGGGAAAGCTCCCTGCTGAAAGGGCTAGCAAACTCATCACACTAGTGCGTCTGTGGGGTTAGTGGATGGAGTTTAATTAGTCAGTGGCAGAACAGAAAGCAGGAAATAACTAAGCAGTCATACCCAGGTCTTCAAGGATATTTAGGCACCTAACTCCCATTGAAATCAATGGGAGTTAGCCACTGATCCACCAAGGTATTTAGGCACCTAAGTCACACACACACCCACACCATTTTAGACAGGGGCTTCACTCAGGCTGTTAGCAGGTGCTGGGTCCCCTGCGTGGAAATTGCTGATTCAGTTAAGTGAGTGCAGCTCATTAGGATTCTAGGGTTCAGCACAGTGAGGTCCTGCTGGAAAACCCCAGCTTGGAGGGTTTATCCCGTACAATGGCATTATTTCAGCCAGCCGATAAAAGAACCACCCCAGGCTGGGCACTCACACTCTGTCTGCATGGGCACGAGGTCAGGATTCAACCTCTGCGCAGAAATAATTTGTTCTAAATGCACATGACCGTTCGCCCTTTAATGAATCACCCTCCGCACTTTCTCCACGCAAACATCTGGCACAGGGTGAGCTGTGCTGCTGGCCCTCGCTCAGCTGCGTGAGCCTGGGAGGCAGATGTTTGATGACAGGATGCTTGACAGGAGCTGACTTCATTTGGGGGAAAGGGGGTGACTGAAGGGGTTGCCCAGAGTTCTGGTCTCCCCCCCGGCCCCGGATTGAAGTGACTTTCATGCCGATAAAAAGTACCAGGTTGGCTTTGATGTCTGATGCACAGGCTACCACTGGTGATGTCAGTGGGAATATTGTGTGTGTGTTGGGGGAGGGGCTGGCAGGATGGTTACAAAGCTGGGTTCACTTTTCCCCTTGCGGATGACATCAAGCTGGAACGGATCAATTTAGTCCCTTGAAGACTGAAATACTTTAGCACAGGGGTATCTGGGTGAAACCGAATGCCCTGTGTTATACAGCAAAGAGTCCTGTGGCACCTTAGGCTTGGTCTACACTTACCCCCCAAGTCGAAGTAAGGTACGCAAATTCAGCTACGTGAATAACGTAGCTGAATTCGACATACCTTACTTCGAACTTACCGCGGTTCAGACGCGGTCCACACGCGGCAGGCAGGCTCCCCGTCGACTCCGCGGTACTCCTCTCGTTGAGCTGGAGTACCGCAGTCGACGGCGAGCACTTCCTGGTTCGATTTATCGCGTCCAGACCAGACGCGATAAATCGAACCAGGAAGTTTGATTTCCAGCCGCCGAACTAGCGGCTAAGTATAGACCAGCCCTTATAGACTAACAGACATATTGGAGCATAAGAGGAGAGCATGGAGAGGGGTAACTAGTGGTGTTCCCCAAGGGTCAGTCCTCGGACCGATCCTATTCAACTTATTCATAAATGATCTGGAGAAAGGGGTAAACAGTGAGGTGGCAAAGTTTGCAGATGATACTAAACTGCTCAAGATAATTAAGTCCAAAGCAGACTGTGAAGAACTTCAAAAAGATCTCACAAAACTAAGTGATTGGGCAACAAAATGGCAAATGAAATTTAATGAGGATAAATGTAAAGTAATGCACATTGGAAAAAATAACCCCAACTATACATACAATATGATGGGGGCTAATTTAGCTACAACATGTCAGGAAAAAGATCTTGGAGTCATCGTGGATAGTTCTCTGAAAATGTCCACGCAGTGTGCAGAGGCGGTCAAAAAAGCAAACAGGATGTTAGGAATCATTAAAAAGGGGATAGAGAATAAGACGGAGAATATATTATTGCCCTTATATAAATCGATGGTACGCCCTCATCTCGAATACTGCGTACAGATGTGGTCTCCTCATCTCAAAAAAGATATACTGGCACTAGAAAAGGTTCAGAAAAGGGCAATTAAAACGATTAAGGGTTTGGAACGGGTCCCATATGAGGAGAGATTAAAGAGGCTAGGACTCTTCAGCTTGGAAAAGAGGAGACTAAGGGGGGATATGATAGAGGTATATAAAATCATGAGTGATGTGGAGAAAGTGGATAAGGAAAAGTTATTTACTTATTCCCATAATACAAGAACTAGGGGTCACCAAATGAAATTACTAGGCAGCAGGTTTAAAACAAATAAAAGGAAGTTCTTCTTCACGCAGCGCACAGTCAACTTGTGGAACTCCTTACCTGAGGAGGTTGTGAAGGCCAGGACTATAACTGGAGTTTAAAAGAGAACTGGATAAATTCATGGTGGTTAAGTCCATTAATGGCTATTAGCCAGGACGGGTAAGGAATGGTGTCCCTAGCCTCTGTCTGTCAGAGGGTGGAGATGGATGGCAGGAGAGAGATCACTTGATCATTGCCTGTTAGGTTCACTCCCTCTGGGGCACCTGGCATTGGCCACTGTCGGTAGTCAGGATACTGGGCTAGATGGACCTTTGGTCTGATCTGGTACGGCCTTTCTTATGTTCTTCAGCTTTCGTGGGTGAATACCCACTTCGTCAGATGCATCTGTTAGTCTATAAGGTGCCACAGGACTCGTCGTTGCTTTTTACAGATCCAGACTAACACAGCTACCCCCCGATACTTGACACTGTGTTATACAGGAGATCAGCCTAGGCAATCTAATTGTTCCTTTTAGCCTTAAACTCTATGAAACTCACCAGAGGAAATCATAGAATATCAGGGTTGGAAGGGACCTCAGGAGGTCATCTAGTCCAATCCCCTGCTCAAAGCAGGACCAATCCCCAGACAGATTTTTACCCCAGTTCCCTAAATGGCTCCCTCATGGATTGAACTCATAACACTGGGTTTAGCAGGCCAATGCTCAAACCACTGAGCTATCCCTCCAACAAAACGCTAAGCAAAAGGAACATAAGGGTGACATCAAACGAGAGTAAAGGCCTGGAAGGAGTTTCGTTAGCCTGGGGTACCAGCTAGATCTGAAGTGTGGTCACTAAGTAGAACCCTTAGGAGCCTACTGGGAGGTGGAATTCAGTTAAAGTCAGTCTCTCGGCCCTGCTCGTCCACTGGATGAGGTAAAATGGTGGGGCTGTCTCTTGAGAGGTGCTGTGCACCCACGCTGCCCATTGACGTCACTAGGAATCAGGGGTCCTGAGCTCCTTTGCTGGAGGGGATCGGCCCCATGGACCTGAATGGGAGCTGCTGGCGTTCAGTGCTTCTAGCTTTTGGCCCAACACGCCGGCTAGTTACTCTAGAGAGCAGAGGCTGTCATTAGTGCTGTGCATGTGGACAGGGAGATGCAGGCTGGAGGCGTTATTGATGCATCCTCCTTGGATCTGTTCCTTACCTGGTCCCAGGCAAAGTAGCTTGTTTGGCCACTGAAGTAAAACATGGGCCTTCCTGTTCCCTGTTCCCCTGCCCCTGGAGCCTTGAACAAAACCAACACGCGCCGAGAGTCGCACAGAGAGATCTCCCTACCAGCACAGGAGTCAGGGTCCAAATATTGCAGCTCACAGGAGCAAGCCTGGAGTGTCTCAGGGGACCCCTGCCAAGCTGACGTCTCCTCTTCAGAAGGATGGTCTGTGAGGTCCCACAGCGTCCCTCAGTATTCCATCAGGGAATGTGTCAGCTACTGCTGCATAGGCTCTGTCTGCAGAGATGGACATCTGCATGGTGCCTGAGGGAAATCA